>NC_092158.1:17664611-17964611 GCF_045791955.1 Oncorhynchus clarkii lewisi | reverse complement strand
GCAACTCTGCCTAGAAGGCCAGCATCCAGGAGTCGCCTCTTCATTGTTGACGTTAAGACTGGTGTTTTGCGGGTACTATTTAATGACGCACACACACAGTGTCTGGCCTAGAAGAACAGGAACACTAGGACCCGTCTGACAGAACCAATCACACCCAATCATCACTGATGACATCACTAATTTCTTCCTCAGCCATCCTCCAATCACAGCTCATGAATAAGAGATGGAGCAGAATAAAAAAAACTGTCGAATTACAATGCATTAAATATGAAGGAAAGAGAGTGAGAAAGTGTGTGCCTACGTGTACCTGAGAAGTCTAGGAAGGTGTTGCCCCCCTCCTCGTCTCCCCGTCCCGTGTCCAGTAGGGTGCTGAACAGAGTGCCAATAGGGTCCAAGGGGTGGCCCACCCAGCCCTCCATGTTAGTGACTGACGTCATGCCTTTATGGAGCAGCTCTGGAGAGGACACCGACCACATACGGTTATTACTCTAGTTACACAGATAATACACATTTTATTCTATAGTTACAGTTAATACTCTACTTACACAGCTATTACTCTAGTTACACAGTTAATACTCTAGTTACAGTCACTAGTTACACCGTTAATACACGCATTACTCTAGTTACGCAGTCATACGCATTACTCTAGTTACGCAGTCACACGCATTACTCTAGTTACGCAGTCATACGCATTACTCTAGTTACGCAGTCACACGCATTACTCTAGTTACACAGCTAATACTCTAGTTACACAGCTAATACTCTGGTTACACAGCTAATACTCTGGTTACACAGCTAATACTCTGGTTACACAGCTAATACTCTAGTTACAGTTAATACACATATTACTCTAGTTACAGTTAATACGCTGGTTACGCAGTCAATACACGCATTACTCTAGTAACGCAATCAATACACACATTACTCTAGTAACACAGTTAATACAAATATTATTCTAGTTACAGTCAGTACACGCAAGTTAGTCAATACTCGCATTGCCCTAGTTACGCAGTCAATACACACATTACCCTAGTTAGTTAACACATGTATTACCGCAGTTACACAGTTAATACACTGTTATTACCTCAGTTACACAGTTAATACACTGTTATTACCGCAGTTACACAGTTAATACACTGTTATTACCGCAGTTACACAGTTAATACACTGTTATTACCCCAGCTACACAGTTAATACACTGTTATTACCCTAGTTACACAGTTAACACTGTTATTACCCTAGTTACACAGTTAATACACTGTTATTACCCCAGTTACACAGTTAATACACTGTTATTACCCCAGTTACACAGTTAATACACTGTTATTACCCCAGTTACACAGTTAATACACTGTTATTACCCCAGTTACACAGTTAATACACTGTTATTACCCCAGCTACACAGTTAATACACTGTTATTACCCCAGCTACACAGTTAATACACTGTTATTACCCCAGCTACACAGTTAATACACTGTTATTACCCTAGTTACACAGTTAATACACTGTTATTACCCTAGTTACAGTTAATACACTGTTATTACCCTAGTTACACAGTTAATACACTGTTATTACCCTAGTTACACAGTTAATACACTGTTATTACCCTAGTTACACAGTTAATACACTGTTATTACCCTAGTTACACAGTTAATACACTGTTATTGCCCTAGTTACACAGTTAATACACTGTTATTACCCCAGCTACACAGTTAATACACTGTTATTACCCCAGCTACACAGTTAATACACTGTTATTACCCCAGTTACACAGTTAATACACTGTTATTACCCCAGTTACACAGTTAATACACTGTTATTACCCCAGCTACACAGTTAATACACTGTTATTACCCCAGCTACACAGTTAATACACTGTTATTACCCCAGCTACACAGTTAATACACTGTTATTACCCCAGCTA
Organism: Oncorhynchus clarkii lewisi; assembly: GCF_045791955.1. Taxonomy (NCBI): domain Eukaryota; kingdom Metazoa; phylum Chordata; class Actinopteri; order Salmoniformes; family Salmonidae; genus Oncorhynchus; species Oncorhynchus clarkii. The sequence goes on along the minus strand of NC_092158.1, from coordinate 17,962,686 downwards.
CACAGTTAATACACTGTTATTACCCCAGCTACACAGTTAATACACTGTTATTACCCTAGTTACACAGTTAATACACTGTTATTACCCTAGTTACACAGTTAATACACTGTTATTACCCTAGTTACAGTTAATACACTGTTATTAACCTAGTTACACTTAATACACTGTTATTACCCTAGTTACACAGTTAATACACTGTTATTACCCTAGTTACACAGTTAATACTGTTATTACCCTAGTTACACAGTTAATACTGTTATTACCCTAGTTACACAGTTAATACTGTTATTACCCTAGTTACACAGTTAATACACTGTTATTACCCTAGTTACACAGTTAATACACTGTTATTACCCTAGTTACACAGTTACACTGTTATTACCCTAGTTACACAGTTAATACACTGTTATTACCCCAGTTACACAGTTAATACACTGTTATTACCCCAGTTACACAGTTAATACACTGTTATTACCCCAGTTACACAGTTATTACACTGTTATTACCCCAGCTACACAGTTATTACACTGTTATTACCCCAGCTACACAGTTAATACACTGTTATTACCCCAGCTACACAGTTAATACACTGTTATTACCCCAGCTACACAGTTAATACACTGTTATTACCCTAGTTACACAGTTAATACACTGTTATTACCCTAGTTACACAGTTAATACACTGTTATTACCCTAGTTACAGTTAATACACTGTTATTACCCTAGTTACACTTAATACACTGTTATTACCCTAGTTACACTTAATACACTGTTATTACCCTAGTTACACAGTTAATACACTGTTATTACCCTAGTTACACAGTTAATACACTGTTATTGCCCTAGTTACACAGTTAATACACTGTTATTACCCCAGCTACACAGTTAATACACTGTTATTACCCCAGCTACACAGTTAATACACTGTTATTACCCCAGCTACACAGTTAATACACTGTTATTACCCTAGTTACACAGTTAATACACTGTTATTACCCTAGTTACAGTTAATACACTGTTATTACCCTAGTTACACTTAATACACTGTTATTACCCTAGTTACACAGTTAATACACTGTTATTACCCTAGTTACACAGTTAATACACTGTTATTACCCTAGTTACACAGTTAATACACTGTTATTACCCTAGTTACACAGTTAATACACTGTTATTACCCCAGTTACACAGTTAATACACTGTTATTACCCCAGTTACACAGTTAATACACTGTTATTACCCCAGTTACACAGTTAATACACTGTTATTACCCCAGTTACACAGTTAATACACTGTTATTACCCCAGCTACACAGTTAATACACTGTTATTACCCCAGCTACACAGTTAATACACTGTTATTACCCCAGCTACACAGTTAATACACTGTTATTACCCCAGCTACACAGTTAATACACTGTTATTACCCCAGCTACACAGTTAATACACTGTTATTACCCTAGTTACACAGTTAATACACTGTTATTACCCTAGTTACAGTTAATACACTGTTATTACCCTAGTTACACTTAATACACTGTTATTACCCTAGTTACACTTAATACACTGTTATTACCCTAGTTACACAGTTAATACACTGTTATTACCCTAGTTACACAGTTAATACACTGTTATTACCCTAGTTACACAGTTAATACTGTTATTACCCTAGTTACACAGTTAATACTGTTATTACCCTAGTTACACAGTTAATACTGTTATTACCCTAGTTACACAGTTAATACTGTTATTACCCTAGTTACACAGTTAATACACTGTTATTACCCTAGTTACACAGTTAATACACTGTTATTACCCTAGTTACACAGTTAATACACTGTTATTACCCCAGTTACACAGTTAATACACTGTTATTACCCCAGTTACACAGTTAATACACTGTTATTACCCTAGTTACACAGTTAATACACTGTTATTACTCTAGTTACACAGTTAATACACTTATTACTCTAGTTACACAGTTAATACACTGTTATTACTCTAATTACACTGTTATTACTCTAGTTAGTTAATACACTACTAACTATTACCACGGTTAATACAAACAAATGTATTTATAAAGCCATTTTTACGTCAGCCGATGTCACAAAGTGCTGTACAGAAACCCTGCCTAAAACCCCAAACAGCAAGCAACGCAGGTGTAGAAGCACAGTGGCTAGGAAAAACTCCCTAAAAAGGCAAGAACCCAGGAAGAAGCCTAGAGAGGAACCAGGCTCTGAGGGGGGGCAAGTCCTCTTCTGGCTGTGCCGGGTGGAGATTATAACAGAAAATGGCCAAGATGTTCAAACGTTCATAGATGACCTGCAGGGTCAGATAATAATAATCACAGTGGTTGTAGAGGGTGCAACAGGTCAGTCAGTACCTCAGGATTAAATGTCAGTTGACTTTTCATAGCCAATCATTCAGAGTTAGAGACAGCAGGTGCGGTACACTATTATTACATGGTTTATAAACACAGCTAATACACTGTTAGTACATTGATATTACAGTTTATATACTGTCCCTACAGTTAGTACGCTGGTATTATATGGTTAACATACAGGTACAGACAAAGACAGGAGTGAGAGGAGGCCGTCCTTTAGTGAAACAGTATAAATGAAACGATGAAGAACTGACCTTTTTTGTGGTTGCGGAGGAGCTGTAGTTGTTTCTGTTGCTGCCGTTTGAGTGTGTTGACAATAGCAATGGCCAATCGCAAGGCTTCCCTGGGATAACCATGTGACCGCAGCGCGTCAACCCTCGCACACGCTGTTGGGACGTGCTCTGCAAGAGGGATGGGAGGGGGGATTTCAATAGACTACCAAAACCAAAGCTACTTCAACTAAATAAAACAAAAAAATCCCCAAAATTGCCTTCTAAATCCCTCCCCCCCTTTCGTCATTGTCAACACAAATACACACTCACCGTGCCAGAGGGGCCATCCGCGGGCGTCAAACAGTGCCCCTCCACTACCGTGGTTGTCGTGGGGACAGTGTGTGTGTGTGTGTGTGCAGAGGTCATGTGTGATGACGCGCTGCAGATGTGTGTCCTGCCAGTGCAGGTCGCAGGCCTCAATGGCCCTCGTAAACACTGTCCTATGAGGACGAGACGACAAGTCTGGGAGAGAGGGGTGAGAGGGCGATTAGGGAGAGGGGTGAGGGTGGGTAGAAAAGAGGAGCGAAAGAAGAGGACAATGTGAGAAGAGAACAATGTGAAAATATTCATTAAAAAGCGTTGCTTTGATCAGCCACCTAAAGCTAAAGCTTCCTCGGTGAAATGCTCATTCACTGCACTGTTCCTACTCAGAAGCCTCATATACATTTTTAAAGGGTATTTTCTCTAATTTAGCTCAGACAGGGACAGGGGCAGCCGTAGCTATAAGACCCCGCTTGGGTTATTGGGCTTATTCCATCAGACAGAGAAACGAATAAGAACAGCTCGTAGGGCAGAGCCATGGAGAGAGGGAGAGAGTTGATTAAAAGAGGCATGGAGACCGAGCGAGGGATCGACAGAGAGAACATGATAAAAAGAAGGAGGCTTTTCTCGCACACGCTCAGTGTGGTTGTCCCACCTGGGTGGCAGGGGCGCCCTGAGGCAGTGTTGGTCAGGTGTGTGTGAGATGTGTGCATGTTTGTCTGTCTACGTGTGCGTTTTCTCACCTGGGTTGCCGTGCGGTAGTGCGTGTGTGAGGTTGGGTAGTTCGTTGCCATGGTTTCCATCCTCCCATGGACACACATCGATGCTGTTCCACCGTCTAAGCTGTCTCAGCCACACACACTTCTGCTCCGACTTACAGTGGGGGTTCAGCACAATACACATCCACAGGGTACCTACACACACAAAGGATGTTTCTGTCATTATTATTCATCCTTGAATCATGTCATTTCATTCTATGAAAAGGGAACACTAGATACCATTAAAAGGTTTTGGACCTTGCGTTTATCTTTTCAATAAACACATGCCTACATGCCTGCCACACACACACTTTGATTACCTGAAGCATGAGCTGAAAAGGAGATGGGTTATGGATGAAGGGAGGGAGGGAAGGATAGAGGCAGAGGAAAGAAGAGAGATTTAGAGAGTAAACCGAAGGCATCAAAAATAAGTATGCAGGAAAACAGGGAAAAACAGTGACTATTATGAAAAATGAACAGAAAAAGAGGACAGATGACAGAATGAGACACGAGGAGTGAGAGGTGAAGCTAAAGAACAGGAGAGGGGGATGAGATAGGAAGGTGGGAAGAGTCACTTTATCCTCTGTCTTTGCATGGCATCAAGGACAACAGAAAGAAGAGAGAGGAGAGGGGAGAAAACAGAGTGGATGAGATGGGAAGGAAAAGTCGGGAGTGAAGAAATTTAAGAGAAAGAATGAAGAGGAGGCAAGATTGCAGAACGGGAGAGAAGGAAAGAAGACAAAGGAAAGAGGAGAATGTGCATCCAAGCAGGAGGAATCTCCAAAACATTAAAAGCATGATGATGCATTCAAACGATCCAGAAATAAGAGATGAACTACCCTTAGAACAGAAAGAGAGAAAGAAACCAAAACAGACAAAGAAAGGGGGGATAAATAATACACTTCCAACAATCAACTACCATGACAACAGGGTTGTGGTTATGGGATGTTGCTTGGGCAGGTTACTATTGGATGTCGTTGCGAGGCTAGGGCTAAGTTCTACTGGATCTGGTTACTAGACTAGGGTCTATCTAGACTCTCCCCCGATTAGACACTAACAAGGAATAATTCCTAAAGCCTTCCTGCTTATCGTGAATATGGACAGTGTACAGTTCAGTGTTCACGCACAGCTACTTCAGCTGTGGTTCATTATAACAAGAGGAAACACCCCCCTGCTCCCATCCCCCTTTATTTCCATGGATGGGTCTCATTTGAATATTCAGCCCACAATTCATCTGTTCTGTCAAAAGAGGGAAAGAGAGAAAGAAAGAAAAATAGAGGGAGACAGAAAGAGAGAGAGCGAACGAGAGAGAGCGAAATACCCAGCTCACAATATCAGAACACATTTTAGGTTGTAAAAAGCATATTTCACAAAACACCTAGCTCACACCCTACAAATACATAACAGACTGACAATACACTCCTGATACATGCCAAACACTACCCATCATGCAATCAGTCATCATATCACAATGTGCAGAGAGATAGTGCCTTCAGGCAATTTTTTTCTCACCATCTACACACAATAATCCGAAATGACAAAGTGGGAAAATGTTTATATTTTCTTGCACCCAATGACCACTGACAGAACTAAAAAGTTAATTGGCTGAGATGGGAGAACAACCATCTCTGCAGCACACCAATCTGGCCTTTATGGGAGAGTGGCCAGACGGATTACATATCTGAGAAAAAGGCACATGACAGCACACCTGTAGTTTATAAAAAGGCACATGACAGCACACCTGTAGTTTATAATAAAGGCACATGACAGCACACCTGTGGTTTATAAAAAGGCACATGACAGCACACCTGTAGTTTATAAAAAGGCACATGACAGCACACCTGGAGTTTATAAAAAGGCACATGACAGCACACCTGTAGTTTATAAAAAGGCACATGACAGCACACCTGTAGTTTATAAAAAGGCACATGACAGCACACCTGGAGTTTATAAAAAGGCACATGACAGCACACCTGTAGTTTATAAAAAGGCACATGACAGCACACCTGGAGTTTATAAAAAGGCACATGACAGCACACCTGGAGTTTATAAAAAAGGCACATGACAGCACACCTGTAGTTTATAATAAAGGGACATGACAGCACACATGACAGCACACCTGTAGTTTATAATAAAGGGACATGACAGCACACCTGGAGTTTATAAAAAGGCACATGACAGCACACCTGGAGTTTATAAAAAAGGGACATGACAGCACACCTGGAGTTTATAAAAAGGCACATGACAGCACACCTGTAGTTTAAAAAAAGGCACATGACAGCACACCTGTAGTTTATAAAAAGGCACATGACAGCACACCTGTAGTTTATAAAAAGGCACATGACAGCACACCTGTAGTTTATAAAAAGGCACATGACAGCACACCTGGAGTTTATAAAAAGACACATGACAGCACACCTGTAGTTTATAATAAAGGGACATGACAGCACACCTGGAGTTTATAATAAAGGGACATGACAGCACACCTGTAGTTTATAATAAAGGGACATGACAGCACACCTGTAGTTTATAATAAAGGGACATGACAGCACACCTGTAGTTTATAATAAAGGGACATGACAGCACACCTGTAGTTTATAATAAAGGGACATGACAGCACACCTGTAGTTTATAATAAAGGGACATGACAGCACACCTGGAGTTTATAAAAAGGCACATGACAGCACACCTGGAGTTTATAAAAAAGGGACATGACAGCACACCTGTAGTTTATAAAAAGGCACATGACAGCACACCTGGAGTTTATAAAAAGACACATGACAGCACACCTGCAGTTTATAAAAAGGCACATGACAGCACACCTGGAGTTTATACTTTAAACTATGCCACTTTGTTTACATACCCTACATTACTCATCTCATATGTATATACTGTCCTCGATACCATCTACTGCATCTTGCCTATGCCCTTCTGTACCATCACTCATTCATATATCTTTATGTACATATTCTTTATCCCTTTACACTTGTGTGAATAAGGTAGTAGTTTTGGAATTGTTAGGTTAGATTACTCGTTGGTTATTACTGCATTGTCAGAACTAGAAGCACAAGCATTTCGCTACACTCGCATTAACATCTGCTAACCATATGTATGTGACATATATATTTGATTATAATAAAGGCACATGACAGCACACCTGGAGTTTATAAAAAGGCACATGACAGCACATCTGGAGTTTATAAAAAGGCACATGACAGCACACCTAGAGTTTATAAAAAGGCACATGACAGCACACCTGGAGTTTATAAAAAGGCACATGACAGCACACCTGGAGTTTATAAAAAAGGCACATGACAGCACACCTGTAGTTTATAATAAAGGGACATGACAGCACACATGACAGCACACCTGTAGTTTATAATAAAGGCACATGACAGCACACCTGGAGTTTATAATAAAGGGACATGACAGCACACCTGGAGTTTATAATAAAGGCACATGACAGCACACCTGGAGTTTATAATAAAGGGACATGACAGCACACCTGGAGTTTATAATAAAGGCACATGACAGCACACCTAGAGTTTATAAAAAGGCACATGACAGCACACCTGTAGTTTATAAAAAAGGCACATGACAGCACACCTGGAGTTTATAATAAAGGCACATGAGAACACACCTGGAGTTTATAATAAAGGCACATGACAGCACACCTGGAGTTTATAATAAAGGCACATGACAGCACACCTGGAGTTTATAATAAAGACACATGACAGCACACCTGGAGTTTATAATAAAGGCACATGACAGCACACCTGGAGTTTATACTTTGTTTACATACCCTACATTACTCATCTCATATGTATATACTGTCCTCAATACCATCTACTGCATCTTGCCTATGCCCTTCTGTACCATCACTCATTCATATATCTTTATGTACATATTCTTTATCCCTTTACACTTGTGTGTATAAGGTAGTAGTTTTGGAATTGTTAGGTTAGATTACTCGTTGGTTATTACTACATTGTCAGAACTAGAAGCACAAGCATTTCACTACACTCGCATTACCATCTGCTAACCATGTGTATGTGACATATACATTTGATTATAATAAAGGCACATGACAGCACACCTGGAGTTTATAAAAAGGCACATGACAGCACACCTGAAGGTTATAAAAAGGCACATGAAAGACTCAGGCAAAAGATTCTGTGGTCTGATGAGATGAAAATGTAACTCTTTGGCCTGAAAGCAAAGTGCTATGTCTGGAGAAAACCAGGCACAGCTCATCACACCATCATGCTATGGGGATGCTTTTCAGCGGCAGGGACTGGGAGACTGGTACGGATAGAGGGAACAATGAATGGAGCCAAATACAGGCAAATCCTTGATGAGAACCTGCTTCAGAGTGCAAACAACCTTAGACTGGTGCAAAGATTAACGTTCCAACGGGACAATGACCCCAAGCATGCAGCGAAAGCAATGCTGGAATGTCTTCAGAACTAGAATGTGAAAGTCATTGAGTGGCCCAGCCAAAGCCCAGACTTGAATCCCAATGACAAATCTGTGGAAAGACTAAGCTTGCTGTTCACCACCGCTCCCCATCCAACTTCACCCCCTAGAGTCGATGTCTGCGCCTCCGTGGAAATCTAAATAGTATAATAAAAACATCCCCATTAAAATCCATATGTTTAACTTCTCTAGGGTAGGGGGCAGCATTTGGAATTTTGGATGAAAAGCATGCCCAAATTAAATTGCCTTCTACTCAGGTCCAGAAGATAGGATATGCATATAATTAGTAGATTTTGATAGAAAACACTCTAAAGTTTCCAAAACTGTTAAAATAATGTATAACAGAACTTATTTGGCAGGCAAAAACCTGTGAAAAATCCATTCAGGAAGTAGGATTTTTTGTTGTTGTTGTAGTTTTCTATTCAATGACTTAACAGTATACTTAACAGGACTGAAATTGCAGTTCCTATGCCTCCACTAGATGTCAGTCTTTAGAAATTGTTTCAGGCTTGTATTCTGTGAGGGAGTAAGAGCAGTCTGAATGAGTGGACCCAGCCGTGTCACAGAGCTTTTTCATGCGCACGACCAAGAGAGTGCCCTTCTTGTTTACCTTTTATATTGACGACGTTATTGCCCGGTTGAAATATTATCAATTATTTAGGCTAAAAACAACCCGAGGATTGAATATAAACATCATTTGACATGTTTCTATGAACTTTACGGATACAATTTGGATTTTTTGTCTGCCTGTTGTGACTGCGTTTGAGCCTGTGGATTACTGAAGAAAACGCGCAAACAAAATGGAGGTTTTCGGATATAAAGAGAGACTTTATTGAACAAAGGGAACTTTTATTGGATAAATAAATGTTTTCTGAGTGCAAACATATGAAGATCATCAAAGGTAAGTGATTAATTGTATCTCTATTTATGACTTGTGTAACTCTTCTACTTGACTGGTTACTGTTTGTAAGGATTTGTCTGCTGGGCTATGTTTTCAAATAATTGTAAGGTATGCTTTCGCCGTAAAGCATTTTTGAAATCTGGCACCGTGGTTGGATTCACAAGAAGTTAATCTTTAAACCAATGTAAAGTAGTTGTATATTTTCTGAATTTTTATAATGAGTATTTCTGTATTTGAATTTGGTGCTCTGCAATCTCACTGGATGTTGGCCAGGTGGGATGCTAGCGTCCCACATACCCTAGAGAGGTTCAACTAGAGATGTCATTTATTTTGCATGGGCTGCGTCTCAATCCCCAAAGTCTGCCAATGGCGTCACGGGACGTGCCTGAAGTCGGTACCGCCGATCTGCGTCTGTAGTGCCCGAACAGTTTGGGCGCCACACTAATATTGTTTTGCTCTAGTACACCCACAAGCCTCACAAGACTAGTCTGAAGGTAGCCCAGAGCTCTTTGAGTCAGTGGTCTGGCAGTGTCACAGCCTCATGACGCGCGGTCACGAGAGAGTTAGCTCTCTCATGGCTTTTCTACAGACAATGGAATTCTCCGGTTGGAACATTATTGAACTTTTATGATAAAAACATCCTAAAGATTGATTCTATACTTAGTTTGACAAGTTTCTTCGACCTGTAATATAACATTTTGAACGTTTCGTCCGACTGGACCCGATCGCACTTTTGTTTACCAAACGCTCTAACAAAAGAAGCTATTGGACATAAATGGACATTATCGAACAAAAAATGCATTTATTGTGGAACTGTGATTCCTGGGAGTGCATTCTGATGAAGATCATCAAAGGTAAGTGAATATTTATAACGCTATTTATGAATAATGGTGACTACCCAACATGGCGGATATTTCTCTGCCTGGTTTGGGCTCTGAGCGCCGTTCACAGATTATGCTTTTTCTGTAAAGTTTTTTAAAAATCTGACACCGCGGTTACATTAAGGAGAAGTGTATCTAAAGTTCCATGCATAACACTAGAATTTTTTTTCTGAGAATTCATGTGGCTCTCTGCACAATCACCGCAGGTTTTAGAACTACTGAACGTAACGTGCCATTGTAAAATTAGATTTTTTTATATAAATTTACACTTTATCGAACAAAACAAAACGTATTGTGTAACATGAAGTCCTATGAGTGTCATCTGATGAAGATCATCAAAGGTTAGTGATTCATTTTATCTCTGTTTGTGCTTTTTGTGACTCCTCTCTTTGGCTGGAAAAATTGCTGTTTTTTTCTGTGAGTTGGTGGTGACCTAATATAATCGTTGGTGGAGCTTTCGCTGTAAAGAATTTTTGAAATCAGACACAGTGGCTGGATTAACGAGAATTGTATCTTTAAAATGGTGCCTAATACTTGTATTTTTGAGAAATTAGATTTATGAGATTTCTGTTGATTTGTATTTGGTGCCCTGCAATTTCATTGGCTGTTGGCGAGGGGTTAGACAGGTTAACTGCACCTCAGATTGGAGCCCAAATTAATACTTCACGGAGTTCAAGTAACAGACACATCTCAATATGAACTGTTATTCAATGAGTTTCTATTGGGCAATAGCAGTAGGGCCAAATTCAATGTTTCATCAAATAATTGTATGTATATATCTTTTTTTATACCTAAAGGGGTCCTAAAACTCTAAATCAAATAGCTAAATTATCCCTGGTATAACAATCTTAAAACAATTCCATATGTTAGCTTAGTAGAACCCAGCAAAGCTGATACAGACATACCCAAGATGACTCACCGCTGTAATCGCCGCCAAAGGTGCTTCTACAAAGTATTGACTCAGGGGTGTGTATACTTACTGTATGTAAATTAGATATTTCTGCATTTCATTTTCAAGAAATGCGCACTAATTTCTAAGAACATGTTTTCACTTTGTCATTAGGTAGTGTGTGTAGATGAATGCAATTTGTTTATTTATTTTTTAAATCGCTTGAATTCAAGCTGTAACACAACTAAATGTGGAGTAAGTGAAGGTGTATGAATACATTCTGAAGGCACTGTAGGTCTAACACCACTGACTAACACACAAAATCAAACATTAACCAGGCTCACAACAACACTCATGTGTGCATGTGTATTCTCTTCAGCACCTAGTTCTTCCAAGTGATGTCGGTCCTTGTGTGTGTGTGTGTGTGTGCCTTGCCTCTTACCTAGCTCATCCCACAGCTGTCTGTATTTGTCGGTCATGGTGGTTCCCTGTTGTCTCCACAGTGCCAGACGAGGGTCGCCCATAAACTGTTCTGTGATGAGCGTTAACATCCTGGCACCGTTGGAGTCACGCATCTTCAACATCTCTCTCACCTAGAGGAGAGAGGGAGGGAGAGAGAGCGGGAGGGAGAGAGGTCAGCAAAGAGACAAGGGGGTGTGTGTGTGTGTGTGTGTGTGTGTGTGTGTGTGTGTGTGTGTGTGTGTGTGTGTGTATGTGTATGTGGTATATGTTACCTTGCTGAACAGCAGGTTGAGTTGTTTCCCAGAGCCATGGTATCCTCCCTGTGAGAGAAAGAGTTTCACCTGCTCCTGGACCTGCTCCTCATCCAGGTGCCAACAGTTCTCATCATCTACACTGGCCCCTGCCGTGGGGTCTGGGGCCCCTACACACATGGACACAAAGAGAGTTTAGTCTCACACACACAGCTCATTATTTAGATTTAATGATGTTCCATGTCTCAGCAAAAGCATTGGGCTCTCTCAGACACAAACAAAAACCAAGCAAGATGAAAATAGACCTCATATGACACCAGCTTCAGTAAAGTATCATCATCACACACACACAAACACACACACACACACACACACACACACACACACACACTACATTAGTGTTGCTCATATGGACAGGGAGGTGATTTGAAGGCCCCAGGCAGAGGCCAGTCTGAGCCCCACCCCCCTCTTTTAATGTGCCATGAACACAACCAGTCATGTCTTTATCAGATTGTCAAACAATTCACTTCAAAAAGTAGGTTACATTCGCACGTTCATCCTAAACAATTCCAGCATCCAGAACAGTGCAATGTGCAGCCGCCAACTTTAACCTGGCTCACAACAACACTCATATGTGTGCATGTGTATTCTCTTCAGCACCTAGTTATTCCAAGTGATGTCGGTCCTTGTGTGTGTGTGTGTGTGTGTGTGTGTGTGTGTGTGTGTGTGTGTGTGTGTGTGTGCGTGCGCGTGCGTGTGGCTGAAACCATCTCACCAGAGAAAGCATCCAAGCCAGCGAAACAGTGCCCCTCTGTCTTACTATATGTAGGTCATGTATCTGATGCTAATGCTGTCTTGCCAAAAAGAGTCCAGACAGCATCAGATACATGGGCTACACATAAACTATATATTTACATTAACATTTTAGTAATTTAGCAGACAAGCGCCTTAAAGTAGTGAGTACATACATTTTCATACTTTGGGGAATTCCCCCGTGGAAATCGAACCCACAATTCTGGCGTTGCAAGCGCCATGCTCTACGAACTGAGCTACACAGGACTAATAATACAAAAGTATGTGATGTTAGTGGTGTAGAAGTAAGATCACAGAACAGGATCACCGAGGGCTGAAGGGGGTAGCGCGTCAAAATCGCCTGTCCTTGGCTGCTACACCCACTACCAAATTCCAAACTGCCTCTGGAAACAATGTCAGCGCAAGAACTGTTTGTCGGGAGCTTCATGGAATGAGTTTCCATGGCCGAGCAGCCACACAAGCCTACAATCACCATGCGCAATACAAAGAGTCAGCTGGAGTGGTGTAAAGCTCGCTGCCATTGGATTCTGGAGCAGTGGAAACGCGTTCTCTGGAGTGATGAATCATGCTTAATCATCTGGCAGTCCGACGGACAAATCTGGGTTTGGCGGATGCCAGGAGAACGCTACCTGCCCGAATGCATATTGCCAACTGTAAAGTTTGGTGGAGGAGGAATACTGGTCTGGCATTCTAGACAATTCTGTGCTTCCAACTTTGTGGCAACAGTTTGGGGAAGGCCCGCTCCTGAACTTGATTGGCCTGCACAGAGCCCTGACCTCAACCCCATCAAACACCTTTGGGAGGATTTGGATCTCGGACTGCAAGCCAGACCTAATCACCCAACATCAGTGCCTGACCTCACTAATGCTTGTGGCTGAATGGAAGCAAGTCCCTGCAGCAATGTTCCAACATCTAGTGGAAAGCCTTCCCAGAAGAGTGCAAGCTGTTATAGCAGCAAAGGGGGGGACCAAATCCATATTAATGCCCATGATTTGGGAATGAGATGTTCAACGAGCAGGTGTCCACATAGTGTACATGATCTCTGCCTTGACGATTGCAGCACCTGTCTTTTTCCTAAAGGAATGTGTTAACTTAGGTCATTTTTCTGTTACATTTACATCTTTCTTGTTCTCTTCCCTGCCCTGCTCTGAAAGCACCACATTGCTGCAGCTTCATTTCAATGAAAGTCAAGTTTGCAATCATATCCGGTAGGGATTCACTGGAGCCAGCCAATCATATCAGCCAGGGGGAAATCTATTCCAGAAAAACACACACACACACACACACACACACACACACACACACCCCCCCACTCACCATGGACCTGGTTGATCTCAGAGTTTGTTGACAGAATCTCATCAGCTAGTTTCTGAGCAGTGGGCAGCACCTCAGTGTGGTGTACTGTTATCAGGTACTGGACAAATTTCTGCAGCTGGTCTCTGTTCATCTGGAACAGTGTCTCTGAGATGGGCAGGTGCAGTTTGACCTGCTCGGGCTTCCGTACGCGGTACAGGGCCAGCGCTACCACGTGCGCGCAGTAGAAGATGTCCTTATTGCCACAGCTGCACGTGACCGCGGTGATCTTGCAGCGGTCAAAGCTGACACTCACGCTGCAGACGAGCTCGGATTCCGACGGCGTGGCCGGTTCTGTTACCGTTCCGCTGAGGTGGAACCCTGAGAAAGAAAAGAGGAGAACCATTAGACGATCAGTCAGTCAATCAATCAAGTAGTCAATCAAATTGTATTCATGTAGCCTAATAGTTTTACACAGAAGTGCGTAACAAAGTCATGTTCGGAATATTTGAACACCCCAATGGCATTCATGTTGTTGTCATTAACCTGTGGGTGTGTGGCTTAGCATCCTATACGTGCAGAAGACCCACTGTACCAACTAGCTACTAGTCAGATTATAATGGTAAGGGGGGGGAAGAGAAAGAGCTGTCCCTGAAGCGAAGAGAGGGGAACATCGCTCTCGTCTTTCTCTCTCTGGGGAAAAGGTCAAACTGATGATCTCTAGAGTCCCTCGGTGTGACGAGTGATGCCCTCCTAATGCAATAGAGCTCAGCCGTCACTCACGCACTCATAATCCCCCCCACCCACACACCTATTTTCTATAAACCTGACATTCTCTGGCTAAGAGGTCACTCATTGGGGATACAGCCCGGGATCAAGCCCGGGTCTGTAGTGACACCTCTGGCACTGCACCACTCAGTCCCCGAAATAGCTACCCGGCTAACTATTTAGCAGTTTTTTGGCTTGAGGAGAAAGGGGAAGTCCAAACAAAGATATCCATTTTAATTGAGGCTTTCTCAAAGTACACACACAGACACCAGGAGGAGAGGTTCTACTACCAGTACTGGAAGCTCTGGATCAGGCTCTCCCCACTATGATATGCTAATGTATCACATTGCTACTTTTCCTGACTGTCTACTAAGAATCCTCTGTGAGCCTGATATTGATGGGCTGAAATGATGTATCTACACAACATTACCAAAAATATGTGGACACCTGCTCGTCAAACATTATTATGGGCATTAATATGGAGTTGGTCACCCCTTTGCTGCTATAACAGCCTCCACTCTTCTGGGAAGGCTTTCCACTAGATGTTGGAACATTGCTGCAGGGACTTGCTTCCGTTCAGCCACAAGCGCATTAGTGAGGTCGGGCACTGATGTTGGGCGATTAAGCCTGGCTCGCAGTCAGCGTTCCAATTAATCCCAAAGGTGTTTGATGGGGTTGAGGTCAGGGGTCTGTGTGGGCCAGTCAAGTTCTTCCACACCGATCGCGACAAACCATTCCAGTATGGACCTCGCTTTGTGCACGGGGGCATTGCTTTGTTGAAACAGGAAAGGGCCTTCCCCAAAGTTGGGCCAGAAAGTTGGAAGCACAGAATCGTCTAGAATGTCATTGTTTGAGGTAGAGTTGAGATTCCCCTTCACTGGCACTAAGGGGCCTAGCCTGAACCATGAAAAATAGCCCCAGACCATTATTCCTCCCCCACCAAACTTTACAGTTGGCAATATGCATTTGTGCGGGTAGCGTTCTCCTGGCATCCGCCAATCCCAGATTCGTCCTTCAGACTGCCAGGTGGTGAAGTGTGATTCATCACTCCAGAGAACAAGTTTCCAACACTCCAGAGTCGAATGGCGGAGAGCTTCACGCAACTCCAGTCAACACTTGGTATTGCATTTGGTGATCTTAGGCTTGTGTGCAGCTGCTTGGCCACGGAAACCCATTTCATGAAGCTCCCAACTAACTGTTGTTGTGCTGATCTTGCTTTCAGAGACAGTTTGGAACTCGGTAGTGAGTTGTTTTTTTTACGCGCTACACGCTTCAGCTGTCCCGTTCTGTGAGCTTGTGTGGCCTACCACTTCGCGGCTGAGCTGTTATTGCTCCTAGACAATTCCACTTCACAATAACAGCACTTACAGTGGATCGGGGCAGCTCTAGCAGGGCAGAAACTTGACGAACTGACTTGTTGGAAAGGTGGCATCCTATGACGGTGCCACGTTGATAGTCACTGAGCTCTTCAGTAAGGCCATTCTACTGCCAATGTTTGTCTATGGAGATGAATGGCTGTGTACTCGATTTTATACATCTGTCAGCAACGGTGTGGATGAAATAGCCAAATCCACTCATTTGAAGCAGCGGTGTCCACATACACTGCACATACAAAATGATAAGACCGAACATCCATAGCTTAGTCTGAAAGCCTCAGATGTCCTAGAGTGTTGGTCAAAGGTCAACTTTGCCCTAAATCTTTTAAGGGTTGACATAAGGCCTGGATCTGGCTAAGCTGATCCTAAAATAAGTGCTTATTAATAAGCAGGGGACAAATATTCCTTTGGTCTGAGATTGATTTTATAAGAATTCAATAACTGTCACAGGGGAGGTTTGGGAGACAGCATACACACACACACACGTTTTGCTTCGCAACAGGCTTTTGCTCAATCAGAATACAGGAAACTCACACTCAGACATGACTAACAGAAGACGGGGGAGAGAGAAGGTGAGTGACAAAGAGAGCAGCGAACAAAGAGACAGAGACGAGAGACGAGAGGAGAGAGAAAGAGGGAGAACCCCCTCCTTTTACTCCATTTCCTTCCTAGCAGTCAGCTGACACAACGACACAGGGGATCACCTTTTACACACACACGCTTGCGTAAGTACATCCCCCGGTTGGCAGTTGCTTGTACTAGTTCGCACACACACTAACACTGAGGGCACTCCCCTGTTTTATATGGCCCAACCCGGGTCATGCATGGCCCACAGCTGAACTACTGACGTCAGAGAAGAGGAAGGGAAAGAGAGAGAGAGGGAGGAGGGAGAAAGAGAAGGGAGAGGCAGAGAGAATTCCAAAACAGGGGAGGAGACCGCTGGGCTGGTGGGAAGCTTGGAAAGCCCTCAGCTGAGTGTGTGAAGAGATATTTGGCGACGTGCCAGAGCACTGAGCTCAGCATTCTGTAATGCACTTCCCCTCTTCTGCTCTGTAGCTTGCATAATACTGCTTAGCGCTGCACGACAATCAGACTTAACCCTTACTTACTTACCAAAACAACGAGACAACCCTTAACTACCACTAAAGAACATAATACTGCTTAGCGCTGCACGACAATCAGACTTAACCCTTAACCTCTTAGATGTAATAGCAAAATTGAGATTGCTGCCTAAATAGACATACGCAAAAGTAAATGCTATTCATGTGTAATTGCAAGATTCTGACATGCCAAAACGTGGTATATTTGGAAAGATGATATGGGAGATGATGAGAAAATTATCAGAAGATAGATAGGGGTTGCATAGTTCAGAAAACAAAAGATCAAGCACACACAAAACAACTCTTTGTTTTTTTTATTTTGAAAGAAATCTTTGACTGACAAGTTAAAAGTGAATTATTGAAGCCCAGAGCTGGAAACACATCAGATGGTTTCCACAACATGTGAACATCAGGAAATAAAAATGAGATTGATACACCGAACTAACCTCAGCAAAAAAAGAAACGTCCTCTCACTGTCGACTGTGTATATTTTCAGCAAACTTGCCATATGTAAATATTTGTAAGAACATAACAAGATTCAACAACTGAGACATAAACTGAACAAGTTCCACACACATGTGACTAACAGAAATGGAATAATGTGTCCCTGAACAAAGGGGGGGGGGGGTCGAAATCAAAAGTAACAGTATCTGGTGTGGCCAACAGCTACATTAAGTACTGCAGTGCATCTCCTCCTCATGGACAGCAACAGATTTGCCAGTTCTTGCTGTGAGATGTTACTCCACTCTTCCACAAAGGCACCTGCAAGTTCCCGGACGTTTCTGGGGGGGGAATGGCCCTCACCCTCCGATCCAACAGGTCCCAGACGTGCTCAATGGGATTGAGATCCGGGCTCTTCGCTGGCCATGGCAGAACACTGACATTCCTGTCTTGCAAGAAATCACGCACACAACGAGCAGTATGGCTGGTGTCATTGTCATGCTGAAGAGTCATGTCAGGATGAGCCTGCAAGAAGGGTACCACAAAGGAGGAGGATGTCTTTCCTGTAACGCACAGTGTTGAGATTGCCTGCAATGACAACAAGCTCAGTCTGATGATGCTGTGACACACTGCCCCAGACCATGACGGACCCTCCACCTCCAAATCGATCCAGAGTACAGGCCTCGGAGTAACGCTCATTCCATCGACAATAAGCACGAATCCGACCCTCACACCTGGTGAGACAAAACCGCCACTCGTCAGTGAAGAGCACTTGTTGCCAGCTCCTGTCTGGTCCTGCGACGGTGGATTTGTGCCCATAGGCGACGTTGTTGCCGGTGATGTCTGGTGAGGACCTGCCTTACAACAGACCTACAAGCCCTCAGTCCAGCCTCTCTCAGCCTATTGCAGACAGTCTGAGCACTGATGGAGGGATTGTGTATTCCTGGTGTAAATGGAGCAGTTGTTGTTGCCTTCCTGTACCTGTCCCGCAGGTGTGATGTTCGGATGTCCTGATCCTGTGCAGTTGTTATTATACGTGGTCTGCCACTGCGAGGACAATCAGCTGTCCGTCCTGTCTCCCTGTAGCGCTGTCTTAGGCGTCTCACAGTACGGATATTGCAATTCATTGCCCTTGCTACATCTGCAGTCCTCATGCCTCCTTGCAGCATGACCAAGGCACGTTCACACAGATAAGCAGGGACCCTGGGCATCTTTCTTTGGTGTTTTTCAGAGTCAGTAGAAAGGCCCCTTTAGTGTCCTAAGTTTTCATAACTATGACCGTAATTGCTTACTGTCTGTAAGCTGTTAGTGTCTTAACGACCGATCCACAGGTGCATGTTCATAAATTGTTTATGGTTAAATGAACAAGCATGGGAAACAGTGTTTAAACCCTTTACAATTAAGATCTGTGAAGTTATTTGTATTTTTACGAATTCTCTTTCAAAGACAGGGTCCTGAATTTTTTTTTTTTTTTGCTGAGTTTAGAAATGGGCAGATGTTTTAGTAAACGTTGTCAGGTGTGGTCTCGGGATGTTTCCAAGTGTCCCTAAACCTCTCCAAAGTGGCAAAATGTCTGTAAATTAGATATATCCAGTGCTATTACAGTTGAAGTCGGAAGTTTACATACACTTAGGTTGGAGTCATTAAAACTTGTTTTTCGACAACTCCACAAATTTCTTGTTAATAAACTATAGTTTTGGCAAGTCGGTTAGGACATCTAATTTGTGCATGACACAAGTCATTTTTCCAACAATTGTTGGATTATTTCACTTATAATTCACCGAATCACAATTCCAGTGGGTCAGAAGTTTACATGCACTAAGTTGACTGTGCCTTTAAACAGCTTGGAAAATTCCAGAAAATAATGTCATGGCTTTAGAAGGTTCTGATAAGCTAATTGACATAATTTGAGTCAATTGGAAGTGTGCCTGTGGATGTATATCAAGGTCTACCTTTAAACTCAGTGCCTCTTTGCTTGACGTCATAGGAAAATCAAATCAAATCAGCCAAGACCCCAGAAAAAACAGTGTAGACCTCCACAAGTCTGGTTCATCCCTGGGAGCAATTTCAAAACACCTGAAGGTACCACGTTCATCTGTACACACATTAGTACGCAAGTATAAACACCATGGGACCACGCAGCCGTTCAGGAAGGAGACACGCTCTGTTTCCTAGAGATTAATGTACTTTGGTGCGAAAAGTGGAAATCAATCCCAGAACAACAGCAAAGGACCCTGTGAAGATGCTGGAGGAAACAGGTACAAAAGTATCTATATCCACAGTAAAACGAGTCCTATAATGACGGTTTGCAACTGCACATGGGGACAAAGATCATACTTTTTGGAGAAATGTCCTCTGGTCTGATGAAACAGAAATAGAACTGTTTGGCCATAATTACCATAATTATGTTTGGAGGAAAAGGGGGAGGCTTGCAGGCCGAAGAACACCATCCCAACTGTGAAGCACAGGGTGGCAGCATCATGTTGTGTTTTTTTTTTTGCTGCAGGAGCTACTGGTGAACTTCACAAAATAGATGGCATCATGAGGCAGAAAATTATGTGGATATATTGAAGCAACATCTCAAGACATCAGTCAGGAAGTTAAAGCTTGGTAGCAAATGGGTCTTCGAAATGGACAAGGAAAGTCCATTTGTTGTCCTTTTAAGGACAACAAAGTCAAGGTATTGGAGTGGCCATCACAAAGCCCTGACCTCAATCCCATAGAAAATATGTGAGCAGGACTGAAAAAGCATGTGCGAGAAAGGAGGTCTACAAACCTGACTCAGTTACACCAGCTCTGTCAGGAGGAATGGGCCAAAATTCACCCAACTTAAACAATTTCAAGGCAATGCTACCAAATACTAATTGAGTGTATGTACTTCTGACCCACAGGGATTGTGATGAAAGAAATAAAAGCTGAAATAAAATCACTCTATTACTGCGGCGCACGCAAGGTTCCCCTGCTCAAGCCAGCGCATGTCCAGGCCCATCTGAAGTTTGCAAATGACCATCTGGATGATCCAGAGGAGGAATGGGAGAAGGTCATGTGGTCGCCGTGTTTGGAGGAAGAAGAAGGATGAGTACAACCCCAAGAACACCATCCCAACCGTGAAGCATGGAGGTGGAAACCTCATTCTTTGGGGATACTTTTCTGCAAAGGGGACAGGACGACTGCACCGTATTGAGGGGAGGATGGATGGGGCCATGTATCACGAGATCTTGGCAAACAACCTCCTTCCCTCAGTAAGAGCATTGAAGATGGGTCCTGGCTGGGTCTTCCAGCATGACAACAACCCAAAACACACAGCCAGGGCAACTAAGGAGTGGCTCTGTAAGAAGCATCTCAAGGTCCTGGAGTGGCCTAGCCAGTCTCCAGACCTGAACCCAACAGAAAATCTTTGGAGGGAGCTGAAAGTCTGTATTGCCCAGCGACAGCCCCAAAACCTAAAGGATCTAGATGGAGGATTGGGCCAAAATCCCTGCTGCAGTGTGTGCAAACCTGGTCAAGAACTACAAGAAACGTATGATCTCTGTATTTGCAAACAAAGGTTTCTGTACCAAATATTAAACTAATGTGCCAGAATTTTACGTAATTATGACATAACATTGAAGGTTGTGCAATATAACAGGAATATTTAGACTTATGGATGCCACCCGTTAGATAAAATACGGAACGGTTCCGTATTTCACTGAAAGAATAAACGTTTTGCTTTCGAGATGATAGTTTCCAGATTCGACCATATTAATGACCTAAGGCTCGTATTTCTGTGTGTTATGTTATAATTAAGTCTATGATTTGATAGAGCAGTCTGACTGAGCGATGGTAGGCACCAGCAGGCTCGTAAGCATTCATTCAAACAGCACTTTCGTGCGTTTTGTCAGCAGCTCGTCGCTGTGCTTCAAGCATTGCGCTGTTTATGACTTCAAGCCTATCAACTCCCGAGATTAGGCTGGTGTA
The DNA here is from genome assembly GCF_045791955.1 of Oncorhynchus clarkii lewisi. NCBI lineage: Eukaryota > Metazoa > Chordata > Actinopteri > Salmoniformes > Salmonidae > Oncorhynchus > Oncorhynchus clarkii. The sequence goes on along the minus strand of NC_092158.1, from coordinate 17,941,405 downwards.
ACTGATGTGAAATGGCTAGCTAGTTAACGCTAATAGCGTTTCAAACGTCACTCACTCTGAGACTTAGAATAGTTGTTCCCCTTGCTCTGCATGGGTAACGCTGCTTTGAGGGTGGCTGTTGTCGATGTGGTCCTGGTTCGAGCCCAGGTAGGAGCGAGAAGAGGGATGGAAGCTATACTGTTACACTGGCAATACTAAAGTGCCTATAAGAACATCCAAGGTATATGAAATACAAATCATATAGAGAGAAATAGTCCTATAATTCCTAAAATAACTACAACCTAAAACTTCTTACCTGAGAATATTGAAGACCCATGTTAAAAGGAACCACCAGCTTTCATATGTTCTCATGTTCTGAGCAAGGAATTTAAACGTTAGCTTTCTTACATAGCACATATTGCACTTTTACTTTCTTCTCCAACACTTTGTTTTTGCATTATTTAAACCAAATTCAACAGGTTTCATTATTTATTTGAGGCTAAATTGATTTTATTTATGTATTATATTAAGTTAAAATAAGTGTTCATTCAGTATTGTTGTAATTGTCATTATTACAAATAAATAAAAAAAATTGTCCCATTAAATCGGTATCGGCCTTTTTTGGTCCTCCAATAATCGGTATAGGCGTTGAAAAATCATAATCGGTCGACCTCTAGTTCCTACCAACCTAAGGATTAATTTTATATACACCCCCCCCCCCATGTAGCTATAGCTCTAACACAGACCAAATGGAAGCTTACATTGTAAGATGTTTGCTGAAAACGTAGTATAAAATAAACATTCTCGGGGCTGGTGATCAATAACGGTAGGTCACAAGCAGACAAATAAGACATCCTCATGATCTGTGGCATCCTGGATTTCGGGTGTGAATCAACATATTCCGTGTTTATTTAGTTTATGCTTCACAGCGCTAACCAGAATGTAGGTAGCAGCCATCTTGCAATGGAGGTCATCGGCTCGGCCTCTCCTTATACTACCATATATGGGCATACGAATGTAAGTCACACCAAAGATTTTAAAGCACAGATAAATAGCCAAGATGCTCAGCTTTCCGCACACACCCTGCTTTTGCAGATAGGTACTACCGTTCTCATACCAAACTGAATTGAACAAATCTAATCAAATAGGGTCCCCAAATATGGGGATTTTACATTTTTATTTACTTTACCAAAGCAACCAGACAACCCTTAAGAAAAGATCTTAGTAGCTAGCTAACTTTTTAGTTTGGATCCAGCGACGCAGTTGGCATCAGTTGCTGGGACTGCTAGTCTCTATCCAGTGATCCTGCCGACCAAGGACAGGTCTGAGGAACTATTTGGCGTTGCGGCTAGCCTAGCTGCTAGTTGCATATCAAGCTAGCAGGGCTTTAACGCAGCCCGCGACACAGTTAGCCTTTGTGGCTGGGACCGCGGATTGTCCCAGGTTTGTGGCTGTCTAGATCCCTGCTGTTTGTTGTTTTCAATCTTCCCTGTGACCTGCCCTGTCTGGAACTGTGAGGAGTAACAGCAAAACATACGTTGCTAGCTACAATGACAAAGACCAAAGCCGGCGGGAGAACCGTTGAGGACAGTGGTGTGTCTCTATCACACGTGAAGGGTCTTTTAAAAGAACAAAAGAGTTCTACAAGCAGTTGTTACAACAACAAGAAAATAACTTCAAGTGTTTTGTCCAAATACTGGTAGATTCAACTAACAAAATAATGGACGACCTGACCAAAGAGGTCCAGGACCTGGAGAACAGTATGCCGTTCTCCCAGGGTCAGCTCGATGAGTTGAAACAGGAGAACGGCAAGAGGACAACAATCTGTAAGTCATTGAGAGAGGACATCAGTTCTGTGTGTGAATCCATGAAGTCTGATTTATCCGTCATTGTTATCTCAAGGGACAATCAAGGCAGAACAACGTTTGTGGACGGAATTACAGAATCTCAACGTGAGACCTGGACGGAGTCTGAGGACAAAGTGGGGGAAATTATCTCTGAAAAATTGAAGATGGACCACAGGGTGATTGAGGAGTATCCTGAAGCTGTGCGCCAGAAGAGGAAAGAACTGATCCCAGTCATAAAAGCTGCCAGAGCGCGTGGGGACATTACTTACATCCGCTATGACAGGCTCATTGTCCACCCTCCTTCCCAGAAGCCTGGAAGGGATGAGAGAGCCAAGCCTATGGGTTTGTAGCTTCTTCCACACAGCACATACACACATACACACACACCAATTGATTAATGGACTGCTGAATGTATATATTTTTTTCTTGCTTGGTTTGCTCTTTTCAGTATTATGTCCATCTTTGGTAAGCTACCCAGGAAAGGGCTGGAAACAGCCCATATTAATATATGTAGCCTTAGAAATAAGGTTCATGAAATCAATAACTTGCTACTGCATTTGATGATACAGCAGTAGTAATACAAGGATATTACATCCATAAAAGAGAGAGAAATGCATATGGGGAGGTGTTGCTGCGCATGTGCGTGTGTGTGTGTGTATATTTTCAGAACCTTATCCCTGTAATGCTTAGAGAAGATCTTATGTCAAGTGTTATTGAAGTGTTGTGGTTGCAGGTTCAACATGGCACATCTAAAGCCTTTTCTTTTGGGGTGTTGCTATAGGCCACCAAGTGCGAACAGTCAGTATCTAAATGCTTGATAGTGTATGTAATGTAAACAGAGGTCTACTTTCTTGGGGACCTGAATATTGACTGGTTTTCATCAAGCTGTCCGCTCAAGAGGGAGCTTCTTACTGTAACCAGTGTCTGTAATCTGGTTCAGGTTATTAATCAATCTACCAGGGTGTTTACAAACACTACAGGGACAAGATCATCCACATGTATCGATCACATTTTAACTAATAATGTAAAACTTTGTTCTAAAGCCATACCCATTGGATGCAGTGATCCCAATATGGTGGCTATACCCAGGAATGCCAAAGTTCCAACAGTTGGGCCTGAAATAGTGTATAAGAGATCATACAAAATATTTAGCTGTGACTCATGTGGATGTTAAAAATATTTGTTGGTCTGATGTGATTAATGAGGAGCATCCAGATGCTGCACTTGATGAATTTATGAAATTGCTTCTTCCAATTATTGATAAACATGCACCTGTTAAGAGTTCTAACAGTCAGTTTCTTAAGGCTCCGTGGATTGATGAGGAATTGAACAACTGTATAGTTGAAAGAGATGGGGCAAAAAGAGTGGCTAATAAGTCTGGCTGCACATCTGACTGGCTGACTTACTGCAAATTGAGAAATTATGTGACTAAACTCAACAACAAAAAATAACTAAATGTATTATGAAGCCAAGTTCAATGATATAAAGAACAATGGGAAAAAACTTGAGTACTTTAAATTATGGGCAGAAAGACTAATTCAACTCCATTTTTTTATCGACTCAGATGGCTTATTCACATAATAATTTGATGTTGGCAATTATTTATATTTGGCAAACCTTATGCAGGAAATGCCGTGAGCCATCGTATTCGTGCAACAAAAAAAAATAATGAAGAAAGGCATTGCAAGTTTGAATTTTGAAAAGTTAGTGTGGGAGAGGTGGAAACATTGTTATCAATCAATAATGATAAACCTCCTGGCATTGATAACTTAGATGGAAAACTACTGAGGATGACTCTGGCCACTCCTATCTGTCATATATTTAATCTAAGCCTAGTGGAAAGTCTTGTCCTCAGGTCTGGAGGGAAGCCAAAGTAATTCCGCTACCTAAAAGTGGTGAAGCAGCCTTTACTGGTTCTAACAGCAGACCTATCAGCTTGCTGCCAGCTCTTAGCAAACTGTTGGGGAAAAAATGTGTTTAACCAAATACAATGCTACTTCTCTGTAAACAAATTAACAACAGACTTTCAGCATGCTTATAGAGAAGGGCACTCAGCATGTGCTGCACTGACACAAATGACTGATGATTGGTTGAAAGAAATTTAGAATAAGAAGATTGTGGGAGCTGTGCTGTTTTCACCTTGTCAGCTCAGGGATTTTATCTTGCAACCTTTCGTTTACGAGTCCAACGCTCTAACCACAAGGCTACCTGCCGTACCTGCGTTACTCATCTCATGTGTGTAAACTGTACTCTATACTATTCTACGGTGTCTTAGTCATTTTAATTGTTTGTAAATGTTGCATCACCCATCTCATATGTATATACTGTAGTATGCCACTGTGTGTGTGTGTGTGTGTGTGTGTGTGTGTGTGTGTGTGTATATACTGTATATATATATATATATATATATATATATATATATATATATATATATATATATATATAATAATTTTTTACACTGACACACACACACACACGTCAGAGAGGCATTGGACTAAGATACAGTGGTATAATATAGAGTACAGTATATACATAGGAAATTAAGATGTGTGTGCGTGTATATATATATATATATATATATATATATATATATATACACACACACAGTGGGGCAAAAAAGTATTTAGTCAGCCACCAATTGTGCAAGTTCTACCACTTAAAAAGATGAGAGGCCTGTAATTTTCATCATAGGTACACTTCAACTATGACAGACAAAATGAGAAAAAAAATCCAGAAAATCACATTGTAGGATTTTTTATGAATTTATTTGCAAATTATGGTGGAAAATAAGTATTTGGTCACCTACAAACAAGCAAGATTTCTGGCTCTCACAGACCTGTAACAACTTCTTTAAGGGGATCCTCTGTCCTCCACTCGTTACCTGTATTAATGGCACCTGTTTGAACTTGTTATCAGTATAAAAGACACATGTCCACAACCTCAAACAGTCACACTCCAAACTCCACTATGAGTTTCCCAGAACAACTGCAAAGGACCGTGTGAAGATGCGGGAGGAAACAGGTACAGAAGTATCTATATCCACAGGAAAACAAGTCCAATATTAACATTACCTTGAAAGGCCGCTCAACAAGGAAGAAGCCACTGCTCCAAAAGTGGAAATCAATCCCAGAACAACAGCAAAGGACCCTGTGAAGATGCTGGAGGAAACAGGTACAAAAGTATCTATATCCACAGTAAAACGTGTCCTATAATGACGGTTTGCAACTGCACATGGGGACAAAGATCATACTTTTTGGAGAAATGTCCTCTGGTCTGATGAAACAAAAATAGAACTGTTTGGCCATAATGACCATCATGCTTGCAAGCCGAAGAACACCATCCCAACTGTGAAGCACGGGGGTGGCAGCATCATGTTGTGGGGGTGCTTTGCTGCAGGAGGGACTGGTGCACTTCACAAAATAGATGGCATCATGAGGATGAAAATTATGTGGATATATTAAGCAACATCTCAAGACATCAGTCAGGAAAGTTAAGGCTTGGGCACAAATGGCTATTCCAAATGGACAATGACCCCAAGCATACTTACAAAGTTTTGGAAAAATTAAGGACAATAAAGTCAAGGTATTGGAGTGGCCATCACAAAGGCCTGACTTCAATCCTATAGAAAATGTGGGCAGAACTGAAAAAGCATGTGCGAGCAAGGAGGCCTACAAACCGGATTCAGTTACACCAGCTCCGTCAGGAGGAATGGGCCAAATATTCACAAAATGTATTGTGGGAAGCTTGTGGAAGGCTACCCAAAACATTTGACCCAAGTTAAACAATTTAAAAGGCAATGCTGCCAAATACTAATTGAGTGTATGTAAACTTCTGACCCACTGGGAATGTGATGAAAGAAACAAAAGCTTAAATAAATAATTCTCTCTACTATTATTCTGACATTTCACATTTTTAAAATAAAGTGGTGATCCTAACTAACCTAAGACAGGGAATATTTACTATGATTAAATGTCAGGAATTGTGAAAAACTGAGTTTAAATGTATTTGGCCAAGGTGTATATAAACTTCCAACTTCAACTGTATATGTTGTGAAACTGTTAGATATTTCTTGTTAGGCATTACTGCACTGTCGGAGCTTGAAGCACAAGCATTTCTCTCCACCCGCAATAACATCTGCTAAACACGTGTATGTGACCAATAAAACGTGATTTGATTTTGATTTGTAATCAGAGGGCTGATATTAATACTTGGCATGCCAGTCTCTCTTTGCTAAGAGTTGAGGAGAGACTGACTGTATCACTTCTTTTCATAAGAAACATTGATGTGTTGAAAATCCCAAATTGTTTGCACATAAGAAATAGGCCCTTCCTGTCCTCCAGGAACAGGAAGAGGCTTATGGGAGAGAGACAATGCACGCTGATTTCAAGAGTAGCTGCTATTGAATACAGATCGCCCAGTGATCAATTTGATCGATTATTAACGTTTACAAATACCTAAAGTTGGGTTACAAACCTAGTTTGAAGTGTTTTGTAAAAGTTTATAGGCAACTTTTTTAATTAAAAAAAATGACGTTGCGTTTTGGAACAGAGTTTTGCCATGGATCAGACGGGCTATATAAATTGACATTTTGGGTATACATGGACGGATTTAATCGGGAAAAAGACCCAATTGTGATGTTTATGGGACATATAGGAGTGCCAACAAAGAAGCTTGTCAAAGGTAATGAATGTTTTATATTTTATTTCTGCGTTTTGTGTAGCGCCGGCTACGCTAATTCTTTTGTTTACGTTCCCTTCAGGTATTTCGGGGTGTTGCATGCTATCAGATAATAGCTTCTCATGCTTTCGCCGAAAAGCATTTTAAAAATCTGACATGTTGCCTAGATTCACAACGAGTGTAGCTTTAATCGAGTACCCTGCATGTGTGTTTTAATGGAAGTTTGAGTTTTATCGAGTACGATTAGCATTTGGCGTTGCGCATTTCCGCAGATTATTGGCCAGGAGAGACGCTAGCGTCCTTAGAGGTTAAGAAGGTTTTGTGAATCCGGCCCCAGGAGAGTAGCCGCTGCTATTGCAACAGCTAATAGGGAACCTAATAAAATACAAAAAAATACCAACTACCATTACAGAACATCATACTGCCTAGCAGTGCGCGGCAACCAGACTTAACCCTCAACTACCACTACAGACTATATACACATACACACTATCTAGAGATGCATTAACCCTTAACTGCCTACCACAGCAACTAGACAACTAGACTACCATTTTAAAGGGTAGACTGTGATATGACGTAGATTCAGAAAGTAATCAGCATAGTGGGTCAATTTCCGCAACAACTAAGAGCAATGAAGCGTGAGGCTCAACTTCTCTGTTTTGGTCCCATGACTACCACCCTGGAAGAGCGTAAAGCGAACCCGTGCACATGCTGTGTGAGAGCGAAGGCTTGCATCTCGCTCATCTCAATATCTGCGCTTCTGCTCTGAATTAGAGGAATCAAAGTTATCCCTCCACATACAATGGAGTCAATGGATGATTAACTATAGGTCCAGTAAATGGAAAACTGAGAAGGGCTTTTAGTGGGGCATAATAAGGGTCAGCCCATCATGGCCTGTGAGAGAGCAGTGGCACCCTATGGGGCTGTCTGTAAGGACCCTGTCATGCCAGAGGCTGTCCAGTTGGTTGCCCGTCGAGACGGCTGGCTAGAGGGGCCATTCTGGTTCTCACAGCACTGTGACAAAGACCGCCTTTAACTGTGTAGTTATTAGACAATGGCTAGCTACCCTCCCATTCCTTACCTCTGCCACACAGCCAATAGGAATAGAGCATGCTCTGTAGACAACAACAAGAGGTGTGGGGAGGGTGTGAGGGGGAGTGCATGAGGGGGGGCGAGGGTCTGTGTGTGTGTGGAGGAGGATGCTCCACAAAGCTCTGAATTGGGTCGATGAGGATTTGCGTAAAGTAGGCCAATCTGTGTCCCTCTGAAGACGTCTCCTCATATAGAGCGTCTCCTCACTGTACCAACACACACTCACCAATTAGCAGAAGGTTATATCTGACAACACTGCTGCTGTCGCTACGTGTGGTGCAGTAAAACCAAGGTGCATGAACTGACAAGTTAAACCTTTCAACTCAGCGCTTCCGTCATCCCTTATACGCCATGAAAAAGGCAGATTTTGTAATTGATGAGTGCTTAATGCAGTGGCTGTACAGTAACATGCTATACGTTATGTCAGAGCTCAGGTTCTGCGCTATACAGTGCTGTATTGGTTTTGACAGAGTCATTCTGAACTTGAGGACCGCGCGCCACAAGAAGATGCCCCCATCCCTCCAGCTAATTGGGCCACTTTTGCACATTTGTTGTTGTCGGAGTGAGGACAGCTACTCTTCCTGGGGTTTATTATGGATCCCCATTAGTTCCTGCCAAGGTAGCAGCTACTCTTCCTGGGGTTTATTATGGATCCCCATTAGTTCCTGCCAAGGCAGCAGCTACTCTTCCTGGGGTTTATTATGGATCCCCGTTAGTTCCTGCCAAGGCAGCAGCTACTCTTCCTGGGGTTTATTATGGATCCCCATTAGTTCCTGCCAAGGCAGCAGCTACTCTTCCTGGGGTTTATTATGGATCCCATTAGTTCCTGCCAAAGCAGCAGCTACTCTTCCTGGGGTTTATTATGGATCCCCATTAGTTCCTGTCAAAGCAGCAGCTACTCTTCCTGGGGTTTATTATAGATCCCCATTAGTTCCTGCCAAAGCAGCAGCTACTCTTCCTGGGGTCCAGCAAAATGAAGGCAGTTTATGTCATTTTAAAACAATACAATGCATTCACAGATTTCACAACACACTGTGTGCCCTCAGGCCCCTACTCCACCACTACAGTACAAAATACATGTGTATGTATAGTGTGTATGTTATCAAATCAAATCAAATGTTATTTGTCACATACACATGGTTAGCAGATGTTAATGCGAGTGTAGCGAAATGCTTGTGCTTCTAGTTCCGACAATGCAGTAATAACCAACAAGTAATCTAACTAACAATTCCAAAACTACTGTCTTATACACAGTGTAAGGGGATAAAGAATATGTACATAAGGATATATGAATGAGTGATGGTACAGAGCAGCATAGGCAGGATACAGTAGATGGTATCGAGTACAGTATATACATGAGGTGAGTATGTAAACAAAGTGGCATAGTTAAAGTGGCTAGTGATACATGTATTACATAAGGATGCAGTCGATGATATAGAGTACAGTACATACGTATGCATATGAGATGAATAATGTAGGGTAAGTAACATTATATAAGGTAGCATTGTTTAAAGTGGCTAGTGATATATTTACATCATTTCCTGTGTGTGTGTGTGTGCCCATGTTTGTGTTGCTTCACAGTCCCCGCTGTTCCATAAGGTGTATTTTGATCTGGTTTTTATAATCTGATTCTACTGCTTGCATCAGTTACTTGATGTGGAATAGAGTTCCATGTAGTCATGGCTCCATGTAGTACTGTGTGCCTCGCATAGTCTGTTCTGGACTGTGAAGAGACCTCGTGGCATGTCTTGTAGGGTATACATGAGTGTCTGAGCTGTGTGCCAGTAGTTCAAACAGACAGATCTGATGTTGAGGAGTATAATAAATATTGCTTTGATGTCATACAAGCAAACCACACACCCACGAGTCTAAACGTGCACTTCACATTTCCAATGTCAACGTTTATGATCTCCACATTGGTAGTAGAATAAAGCTTTCAAATGATGCCCACCTGACACAGATTGCGATTTATAATGGAACTTTTTTGGATTGCGTAAACAGCAACAGTAATTGTGTGATTCTGGGGACGCAAGGCTGTGTTCCAAACAAAAAACTACAAGTGTGTTTGTTTCAGTTCCTCAATGGCAAAGCTAAGAGAACTCAAACAAATCATTGAAGGCTCTTTCCTTGAGTCATAAAGGTGCATTAACATGACGTAGACAGTTGGAAGAAATGTGTGACCACTTGGAGACACCAATTAGATCTCACACTCAGTCCCTTCTAATAGTTTCCCCCTCATCTTGCACCTACTCCAAATATTCTTATCATGTTCCTGAATGTATCCAGAGTATTATCAGATTTCATTATCAATACATGCTGTGAAAAGTACAGTAAATGTAAAATGCATATCAAATCAACAGTGTAATGTTTGGATTCAGTCTTGTGTCAGGTGACCTGTTGTGTCCTCACATTTTGGTCTGATCATTTCCCCATAATGTCCAAAGTGTTCTCTTTTAATTGCTATCGCGGTCATGGACATGATTTGTATAGTTCTTCTGTTAGAAACATTTCAATTTGGCCATTTCCACACTTTAAGAGGTTCCCGTGTGGCTCAGTTGGTAGAGCATGGCACTTGCAACGCCAGGGTTGTGGGTTCAATTCCCCCAGAGATCAGTACAAAAATATATACACTCACTACTGTATGTGGCTCTGGATAAGAGTGTCTGCTAAATGACTCACTACTGTATGTGGCTCTGGATAAGAGTGTCTGCTAAATGACTCACTACTGTATGTGGCTCTGGATAAGAGTGTCTGCTAAATGACTCACTACTGTATGTGGCTCTGGATAAGAGTGTCTGCTAAATGACTCACTACTGTATGTGGCTCTGGATAAGAGTGTCTGCTAAATGACTCACTACTGTATGTGGCTCTGGATAAGAGTGTCTGCTAAATGACTCACTACTGTATGTGGCTCTGGATAAGAGTGTCTGCTAAATGACTCACTACTGTATGTGGCTCTGGATAAGAGTGTCTGCTAAATGACTCACTACTGTATGTGGCCCTGGATAAGAGTGTCTGCTAAATGACTCACTACTGTATGTGGCCCTGGATAAGAGTGTCTGCTAAATGACTCACTACTGTATGTGGCCCTGGATAAGAGTGTCTGCTAAATGACTCACTACTGTATGTGGCTCTGGATAAGAGTGTCTGCTAAATGACTCACTACTGTATGTGGCTCTGGATAAGAGTGTCTGCTAAATGACTCACTACTGTATGTGGCTCTGGATAAGAGTGTCTGCTAAATGACTCACTACTGTATGTGGCCCTGGATAAGAGTGTCTGCTAAATGACTCACTACTGTATGTGGCTCTGGATAAGAGTGTCTGCTAAATGACTCACTACTGTATGTGGCTCTGGATAAGAGTGTCTGCTAAATGACTCACTACTGTATGTGGCCCTGGATAAGAGTGTCTGCTAAATGACTCACTACTGTATGTGGCTCTGGATAAGAGTGTCTGCTAAATGACTCACTACTGTATGTGGCCCTGGATAAGAGTGTCTGCTAAATGACTCACTACTGTATGTGGCCCTGGATAAGAGTGTCTGCTAAATGACTCACTACTGTATGTGGCTCTGGATAAGAGTGTCTGCTAAATGACTCACTACTGTATGTGGCCCTGGATAAGAGTGTCTGCTAAATGACTCACTACTGTATGTGGCCCTGGATAAGAGTGTCTGCTAAATGACTCACTACTGTATGTGGCCCTGGATAAGAGTGTCTGCTAAATGACTCACTACTGTATGTGGCTCTGGATAAGAGTGTCTGCTAAATGACTCACTACTGTATGTGGCTCTGGATAAGAGTGTCTGCTAAATGACTCACTACTGTATGTGGCTCTGGATAAGAGTGTCTGCTAAATGACTCACTACTGTATGTGGCCCTGGATAAGAGTGTCTGCTAAATGACTCACTACTGTATGTGGCCCTGGATAAGAGTGTCTGCTAAATGACTCACTACTGTATGTGGCCCTGGATAAGAGTGTCTGCTAAATGACTCACTACTGTATGTGGCTCTGGATAAGAGTGTCTGCTAAATGACTCACTACTGTATGTGGCTCTGGATAAGAGTGTCTGCTAAATGACTCACTACTGTATGTGGCTCTGGATAAGAGTGTCTGCTAAATGACTCACTACTGTATGTGGCCCTGGATAAGAGTGTCTGCTAAATGACTCACTACTGTATGTGGCCCTGGATAAGAGTGTCTGCTAAATGACTCACTACTGTATGTGGCCCTGGATAAGAGTGTCTGCTAAATGACTCACTACTGTATGTGGCTCTGGATAAGAGTGTCTGCTAAATGACTCACTACTGTATGTGGCTCTGGATAAGAGTGTCTGCTAAATGACTCACTACTGTATGTGGCTCTGGATAAGAGTGTCTGCTAAATGACTCACTACTGTATGTGGCCCTGGATAAGAGTGTCTGCTAAATGACTCACTACTGTATGTGGCTCTGGATAAGAGTGTCTGCTAAATGACTCACTACTGTATGTGGCCCTGGATAAGAGTGTCTGCTAAATGACTCACTACTGTATGTGGCCCTGGATAAGAGTGTCTGCTAAATGACTCACTACTGTATGTGGCTCTGGATAAGAGTGTCTGCTAAATGACTCACTACTGTATGTGGCCCTGGATAAGAGTGTCTGCTAAATGACTCACTACTGTATGTGGCCCTGGATAAGAGTGTCTGCTAAATGACTCACTACTGTATGTGGCCCTGGATAAGAGTGTCTGCTAAATGACTCACTACTGTATGTGGCTCTGGATAAGAGTGTCTGCTAAATGACTCACTACTGTATGTGGCTCTGGATAAGAGTGTCTGCTAAATGACTCACTACTGTATGTGGCTCTGGATAAGAGTGTCTGCTAAATGACTCACTACTGTATGTGGCCCTGGATAAGAGTGTCTGCTAAATGACTCACTACTGTATGTGGCCCTGGATAAGAGTGTCTGCTAAATGACTCACTACTGTATGTGGCCCTGGATAAGAGTGTCTGCTAAATGACTCACTACTGTATGTGGCTCTGGATAAGAGTGTCTGCTAAATGACTCACTACTGTATGTGGCTCTGGATAAGAGTGTCTGCTAAATGACTCACTACTGTATGTGGCTCTGGATAAGAGTGTCTGCTAAATGACTCACTACTGTATGTGGCTCTGGATAAGAGTGTCTGCTAAATGACTCACTACTGTATGTGGCTCTGGATAAGAGTGTCTGCTAAATGACTCACTACTGTATGTGGCTCTGGATAAGAGTGTCTGCTAAATGACTCACTACTGTATGTGGCCCTGGATAAGAGTGTCTGCTAAATGACTCACTACTGTATGTGGCCCTGGATAAGAGTGTCTGCTAAATGACTCACTACTGTATGTGGCCCTGGATAAGAGTGTCTGCTAAATGACTCACTACTGTATGTGGCCCTGGATAAGAGTGTCTGCTAAATGACTCACTACTGTATGTGGCCCTGGATAAGAGTGTCTGCTAAATGACTCACTACTGTATGTGGCCCTGGATAAGAGTGTCTGCTAAATGACTCACTACTGTATGTGGCCCTGGATAAGAGTGTCTGCTAAATGACTCACTACTGTATGTGGCCCTGGATAAGAGTGTCTGCTAAATGACTCACTACTGTATGTGGCTCTGGATAAGAGTGTCTGCTAAATGACTCACTACTGTATGTGGCTCTGGATAAGAGTGTCTTCTAAATGACTCACTACTGTATGTGGCTCTGGATAAGAGTGTCTGCTAAATGACTCACTACTGTATGTGGCTCTGGATAAGAGTGTCTGCTAAATGACTCACTACTGTATGTGGCTCTGGATAAGAGTGTCTGCTAAATGACTCACTACTGTATGTGGCTCTGGATAAGAGTGTCTGCTAAATGACTCACTACTGTATGTGGCTCTGGATAAGAGTGTCTGCTAAATGACTCACTACTGTATGTGGCTCTGGATAAGAGTGTCTGCTAAATGACTCACTACTGTATGTGGCTCTGGATAAGAGTGTCTGCTAAATGACTCACTACTGTATGTGGCTCTGGATAAGAGTGTCTGCTAAATGACTCACTACTGTATGTGGCTCTGGATAAGAGTGTCTGCTAAATGACTCACTACTGTATGTGGCTCTGGATAAGAGTGTCTGCTAAATGACTCAAATGTAAATGTAAGGGGTTACTGACTACAATTCATTGGCCTATTCAATAACTATAAGGATCATTTTTTCTTGAACTTCAATGTATAAGTTTTCCTTTACACCACTAAAGCCAGTAGCAGACTGTATACCTCAGAGGAAGAGATTCTTTCCAACCAGACACCCTGCAGCTCTGTCTGAAAACAACATGAATTGACCTCAGGAAAAAGGAGGAGAGACACCCTATACAACAAGAGACTCAAACACACACAGAAATGGTTTAAAACTACCTCGGAAAAGGAGAGAGACCTTGGAAAAAGGAGAGAAAGAAAGAAAGGTCCTTAACAACAGTGGAGGAGGTGTAAAGAGTCTGGCAACTCAGACTGGACACTATTGTAGCTGTGTTTTTTATGGCGTCCATTTTACTGGCCACAAAAGGGACCGGTGTGTGTGTGCCGTCACGCGTTAAGTTAGCTGGTGTAGGCCGCTCTCTTTTTCTCTGTTTATGGCCTCCAACAGTGACACACAGTCACACACACTGATCCACCAACACACAAACATGTACCATGCATTGGAGCACTTCTACTTATTTAGTTTCTTTCTTGTTTTGCCAGTTGTTGATATTCTTCTCCTTCTCTATTTTTCTCCATCTTGTATTTCAGTTGAAGTATTCAGAGCAATCACTGCATTGCAAACAGCAATCACCCCTTTCCTGTGCTCACTGAAAACAGAGAGAAGGGGATGGCGTTTAAAAATACACTTCTGGGAGGGAGAGGGGGACAGACAGAAAGGGGTGAACAGATTTCACAGACAGTACAGAAAGAGCGAATCTGGCTGCTTTTAAGTGAGAGGGGACGCACAGACAAGCATAGTTCACTATAGTTACCTCCGAGAGGGGTAAGTTGCTTTTCGATTTTTATTGATAATTAGTAGCAATTAGTTGTACTTCTATAACAAACAATTGTATTTATTTCTCATAAATGTGTAAAAATCAAGGAAAACTGAAAAGGACAGAGAGGGTAAGGAGGAGAGATGAAGAGTTCATTATGATCCACAGCTAACTAACACTCTCCCTCTCCTAAGAACAGCACTACACTGTAACCCAGATCTGTCACACACATACACACTGACTGCACCGATTACCAGTCCAACTCCTGGAAACAAAGACCTGCTGAAAAATTCAACTGTCAGAGTATCAGGTGGAGGAGGGAAAATAAAAATGGCTGGCATTACATTTGTTCTCTTTTTAATTTCAGTAGCGTTCCCTGACGTATACTGTCCCAAATCATTTCTTTAGCCTCACACACACACACACACACACACACACACACACACACACACACACACACACACACACACACACACACACACACACACACACACACACACACACACACACACACACACACACACACACACACACACACACACACACACACACACACACACACACACTGCTGGGAGCACAAATAGTTATCTTTCCCAAAGGTCTCTCGTTCCCACCACTCGGATAAACAACTACAGACAAAAGATCCATTCTGCTGGTGTTGGCAGAGGGAGCAAGTTAAAGAAACTAAACTAGCTACACAGTTTCAAACTATAACAGATGAATGGCACCTCAGAACAACAGTGTGACCAAACTGTGCTACACAGCCAGGAGGTTTCCATGAGGCTGGGAAACATTTACTCAACAAGGACAGACACCATTCATTACTGAAAATGAAGGAATTACATAAAGGTGGGAGAGACACAGAGAGAGAGACACAGAGAGAGAGACAGAGACAGACAGAGACACAGAGAGAGAGACACAGAGACAGACAGAGACAGAGAGACACAGAGAGACATAGAGAGACACAGAGAGAGAGACACAGAGAGAGAGACACAGAGAGAGAGACACAGAGAGAGAGAGAGAGACAAAGACAGAGAGACACAGAGAGAGAGAGAGACACAGAGAGAGAGAGACACAGAGAGAGAGAGAGACACACAGAGAGAGAGAGAGACACACAGAGAGAGAGAGAGACACACAGAGAGAGAGACACAGAGAGAGACACAGAGACAGACAGAGACACAGAGAGAGAGACACAGAGACAGACAGACAGAGAGACACAGAGAGACATAGAGAGACACAGAGAGACACAGAGAGAGAGACACAGAGAGAGAGACACAGAGAGAGAGAGAGACAAAGACAGAGACACACAGAGAGAGAGAGACACAGAGAGAGAGAGACACACAGAGAGAGAGAGACACACAGAGAGAGAGAGACACACAGAGAGAGAGAGACACAGAGAGAGAGAGACACAGAGAGAGAGACACAGAGAGAGAGAGAGAGAGAGAGAGAGAGAGAGAGAGAGACACAGAGAGAGAGAGAGAGAGACACAGAGAGACACAGAGAGACACAGAGAGAGACACAGAGAGAGGGAGAGAGAGAGGGAGAGAGAGACAGAGAGAGACAGGCAGAGAGACAGAGAGAGGGAGGGAGAGACAGAGAGAGAGGGAGGGAGAGGAGATAGAGAGAGAGGAGAGAGACAGAGAGAGAGAGAGACAGAGAGAGAGAGAGACAGAGAGAGGGAGAGAGATATGGGAAAAGGATGCAGCTCTGGGTTCTATTACAGAGATGTGTTTGCTAAACCCCTCCAGTGTTGAGCTGTGGAACATGATGGAGCTCCCACAGCCTTTCACAGCAGAGCAGACTTCCAGTGAGCCAAGTTTGGTCAGCTGTTATAATGGCCAGCTGCAGAGAGGTGTGTGTTACCGTCCATAACCTCTGGTTCCGTCCTAATGTTTAAAAAGAGTAACACACACACCTGCTGCACTGCATTTGGAGGGGGAGGGGGGGTTACCCACATGATCTTTAACGTTTCAACTCCAACAGTTGCACATAACCAGCCTGGAGAATCCATCCCAGTGTATGTGACGAGGGCAGCACGATGTCTCCTTCCACCTATCAGTTGACACAGCACCTTTCCCTTGCCCCGTCACGTACTTCTACCATGCAAGCTCACACATGCTTCAGGGTTAGGGTCTCGCCTCTTCCTCCTCTTTGTCCAACATTACACCAACATCCTGGTTCTGACTGGTGTAGCAGAAACCCCCAACCCTAACTTACCGAGCAGGAAATTAATGAGTAACTGATTTATGGCAATGACACACTCTTACCCACAAACATCACACACACACACCTTATGCCATGGTACACGACAGAGAGAGGTAGTAACACTCCTTCTGTGACTCAGACTACTGGTGTGTGTGTGTGTGTGTGAGAAGTTGAGTCTTAGTGTGGGGGTGGGCGTTACTGATAAATGAGGGAGTTCATGTACAGTAATGTTCAGTGGAACATTAATTGCCAGTCAGTTAGATGACTTAACAGACAGCAGACGTGGAAATCCTCTGTGGCTTTTGAGTGTGACTAAGAATAACCGCTTCAACTGTGTGTGTTTGTCAGGGCCATAGGCTACAGCCCTGCTTGTCTGTTCTGTACAATCAGCAGACCAGCTCAGCACTCTCCTCGCTGCTTTACTCAGCACACACACCTACTGATACGCTTGCCCCTCTGCTTTCCCCTCTGCTTGCCCCTCCCTGACTCTCTGAACTTTCCCCTACTCTCCATTTCCCTCCCCCTCACCGTGTACCAGTGAACCAGTTTCCCTTCAGGTTGGTCTGGTTTTCTCTGCTTCGTTCGTTCCGTTGGATTTGGCCATCACACACACAGAGAGTACGCGTTCACACAAAACACACAGGAAAGCCAGGTAGGGCATGTGTAAGCCTGTGTAGGACCCAGAGGGGGTGTGTGTGTTAGTAGTCTGGCTGCTATGGTAACCAGAGGGGCCCACTAAAGCCCCTAATCTCTAATTTGTCCGTCATTAGTCAGACACAGAGAGGGGGGAGAGAACAGGAGAGAGCAGGATAGGGGAGAGAGAGAGGATAGAGAACAGGAGAGAGAGAGCAGGATAGGGGAGAGAGAGGAGAGAGAGCAGGAGAGAGAGGAGAGAGTGGGAGAGAGAACAGGAGAGAGAGAGCAGGATAGGGGAGAGAACAGGAGAGAGAGCAGGATAGGAGAGAGAGCAGGATAGGAGAGAGAGAGAGGAGAGAGAACAGGAGAGAGAGCGGTAGAGAGAACAGGAGAGAGCGGGATATGGGAGAGATTAGGATAGGGGAGAGAGCGGGATAGGGGAGAGAGAGAGAGCAGGAGAGAGAGCAGGATAGGGGAGAGAGAGAACAGGAGAGAGAGCAGGATAGGGGAGAGAGAGAACAGGAGAGAGCGGGATATGGGAGAGATTAGGATAGGGGAGAGAGCGGGATAGGGGAGAGAGAGAACAGGAGAGAGAGCAGGATAGGGGAGAGAGAGAACAGGAGAGAGCAGGATAGGGGAGAGAGAGAACAGGAGAGAGAGCGGGATATGGGAGAGGGAGAGAGAGAGAGGACAGGAGAGAGAGCAGGATAGGGGAGAGAGCAGGATAGGGGAGAGAGAGAGGAGAGAGAGCGGGAGAGAGAGGAGAGAGCGGGAGAGAGAACAGGAGAGAGAGAGCAGGACAGGGGAGAGAGAGAGGAGAGAGCGGGAGAGAGAACAGGAGAGAGAGAGCAGGATAGGGGAGAGGGAGAGAACAGGAGAGAGAGAGCAGGATAGGGGAGAGAGAGAGAGCGGGAGAGAGAACAGGAGAGAGAGGAGAGAGCGGGAGAGAGAACAGGAGAGAGAGAGCAGGACAGGGGAGAGAGAGAGGAGAGAGCGGGAGAGAGAACAGGAGAGAGAGAGCAGGATAGGGGAGAGGGAGAGAACAGGAGAGAGAGAGCAGGATAGGGGAGAGAGAGAGAGCGGGAGAGAGAACAGGAGAGAGAGGAGAGAGCGGGATAGAGAACAGGAAAGAGAGAGCAGGATAGGGGAGAGAGCGGGATAGGGGAGAGAGAGAACAGGAGAGAGAGCGGGATAGGGCAGGATAGGGGAGAGGGAGAGAACAGGAGAGAGAGAGCAGGATAGGGGAGAGAGAGAGAGCGGGAGAGAGAACAGGAGAGAGAGGAGAGCAGGAGACAGGAGAGAGAGAGCAGTATAGGGGAGAGAGCGGGATAGGGGAGAGAGAGAACAGGAGAGAGAGCGGGATATGGGAGAGAGCGGGATGGGGAGAGAGCAGGATAGGGGAGAGGGAGAGGAGAGAGAGAAAAGGAGAGAGAGAGAGGGATAGGGGAGAGAGCGGGATAGGGGAGACAGAACAGGAGAGAGAGCGGGATAGGGAAGAGAGCGGGATAGGGGAGAGAGAGCGGGATAGGAGAGAGAGCGGGATAGGAGAGAGAGCGGGATAGGGGAGAGAGCGGGATAGGGGAGAGAGCGGGATAGGGGAGAGAGCGGGATAGGAGAGACAGAACAGGAGAGAGAGAGCAGGATAGGGGAGAGGGAGAGAACAGGAGAGAGAGAGCAGGATAGGGGAGAGAGAGAGAGCGGGAGAGAGAACAGGAGAGAGAGGAGAGAGCGGGAGAGAGAACAGGAGAGAGAGAGCAGGATAGGGGAGAGAGCGGGATAGGGGAGAGAGAGAACAGGAGAGAGAGCGGGATATGGGAGAGCGGGATAGGGGAGAGAGCAGGATAGGGGAGAGGGAGAGGAGAGAGAGAACAGGAGAGAGAGAACAGGAGAGAGAGAGAGGGATAGGGGAGAGAGCGGGATAGGGGAGAGAGCGGGATAGGGGAGAGAGCGGGATAGGGGAGAGAGCGGGATAGGGAAGAGAGCGGGATAGGAGAGACAGAACAGGAGAGAGAGCGGGATAGGAGAGAGAGCGGGATAGGGGAGAGAGCGGGATAGGGGAGAGAGCGGGATAGGAGAGACAGAACAGGCGAGAGAGCGGGATAGGGGAGAGAGCGGGATATGGGAGACAGAACAGGAGAGAGAGCGGGATATGGGAGAGAGAGAACAGGAGAGAGAGCGGGATAGGGGAGAGAGCGGGATAGGGAAGAGAGCGGGATAGGGAAGAGAGCGGGATAGGAGAGACAGAACAGGAGAGAGAGCGGGATAGGGAAGAGAGCGGGATAGGAGAGACAGAACAGGAGAGAGAGCGGGATATGGGAGAGAGAGAACAGGAGAGAGAGCGGGATAGGGGAGAGAGCGGGATAGGGGAGAGAGCGGGATAGGGGAGAGAGAGAACAGGAGAGAGAGCGGGATATGGGAGAGAGCGGGATAGGGGAGAGAGAGAACAGGAGAGAGAGAGAACAGGAGAGAGAGAGAACAGGAGAGAGAGGGGAGAGGGGGAATGTAGGAAGCAGGAAGCAGCACATGCCTGATAATAGGTGACTTGGGGTTCAGAAGGTCAGTGAGAACACACACAGCCCATTACGTCTCTCTACAGGTTCAGTACAAGTGTTCTATAAAACAGAGAGCAGGCCAAGGTCCAAACGCAGGGTATTACCCTGGGCGCCTACCTAGTACCTACCATCCTGTCTGGCCATCCCTGTCCCTTCCCCAGGATGCTGGCTAAACACGCCGAACATACGGCTGACACCCTGACGTGTGTGACGCACAACCAGTGTGGCACAGATACACACAGTGAGGTTGAGCTCTGGCACCTCAACACTATTTCTATTCAGAGATGGGATAGGCGAGGAGAAGAGGTGGGGGAAATGTGTGGGTCTGTCTGACATCTCATTAAGAAAGGTACAGCACATCTGTAGACGAGGTATTCTCTGTCTTCTAAAGACCCTTGGACTAGCTAGGCCTCTCCGCTGCCTTTATCTCACCCACTGGAGAAAAGAAGATTTAGGAAACATGGCAAGTAGCAAAGCAGTGTGTTTTGGGTGTTAGAATGTTCTAGAAGTGTCACGCATGGTGTGTTTGGAATGTTACAGGCAGGCAGGTAGTTGTTGGCTCAGGGAACTGGTTCCATAGCCTAATAGTTCCATGCTGCCAGAGTTTTGTTGGGTGTTGCGCTGAGCAACAGTAATCCCATGATGCTTTGGGAGCAGCAGGCTTTGACTTGATCAGAGCTCTATGGGTACAAATAATCCTCTACCGACACATCCCCTTTAAGGGAGGCCACTGTGTGTGTGTGTGTGTGTGATAGATGTGGTCTGTACGGCTGATAAGAAGAAAGATAAAGCCACATTGGGGTATGTGGCCGTTTGTGTTTCAAGTTTCATTAGTGGTATGTACGGGATATGCATGGTATACATCGTCCAACAAAATGCTTCTTGCAGGTTCCTTCTCGACAATGTAACAACAATAATGTGTGTGTGTGTGTGTGAGTGTCTACTTTTGCTCATGTCTGTATTTTTCCTCCCGAATCCAGGGGTAAATTATGTAGTTTCGGAATTTCAGCCGCACGGAGCTGAGAAATACCCAGGCAGAACTCCAGGACTTAGAACAGCAGGAAAACTACACAGGATTTACACACAGGACATGAGAAATACCCAGGCAGAACTCCAGGACTTAGAACAGGAAAACTACACAGGATTTACACACGGGACATGAGAAATACCCAGGCAGAACTCCAGGACTTAGAACAGGAAAACTACACAGGATTTACACACGGGACATGAGAAATACCCAGGCAGAACTCCAGGACTTAGAACAGGAAAACTACACAGGATTTACACACGGGACATGAGAAATACCCAGGCAGAACTCCAGGACTTAGAACAGGAAAACTACACAGGATTTACAAACGGGACATGAGAAATGGCACCAGAGGAAACATTTCACCTCTACCACAGATACCTCTCTTCCCACCTTTCACCATACCTCTTTAGTTTTCAACCTCCCTCTCCAACTACCACTACTGCACAACCACTACAATACTACAATACATTTTACAATCTTATGAAATATTTACCAATCTGTACATCATACTAAGAAGAGTCTAAATAGGCCTACATCCCCACCTCCACCTATTGATTAAGTATGTCAGACTAACTCTGAAATCTCAAAAACGCTTCATATTAATGTAGGCTGTACAGATCTGGACTTCTCTGCTATAATGTGTATGATGCCCTCTGTGTGGTGGTTCTGCCTTGGTTCACTGCCTAACCATACTGCAGCTCCAATAAAAATGGATAATGTGAGGCAGAAAAAGTCGCCATTTGCTCTCACTTTTATACTGATAAACAACATTGAGCCCAGTAGAGAGACAGAGTGTGAGTGAGTGAGTGCACGCGATCGTTCAGGAGAACGCCGGAACATTGATTGGATTGAGGATTGCAGATGAGACAGCCAGCATTAAAATCAGTGCCTATATCTGCTAGGGCCTTGGGGTTTCACGTGCACTGCAGTGAGTGAGTGCTACAATAGAGTCAGTAAACAAACATTCTATTTGCATTCTGTTCGGTACAACTCTATTGTCCGTGTTCAACACCATCACTTCAGAATCAAACCCCCCCCCCCTCTACCACAGTGGAATTCACCAACAGGCTGGGCCACATCTCTCACATAACAGACATGAGTCTATAAAGCCTAGCCAGCCTCCCCATAAGGCATTGTCTGGTGTGTAAACCCTAACCGGCTGTACCATATGTACAGACCCTATGTTTTATAGAGAATACATATGAACCTTCACCATCTGACACTTCAAAGCACACGGGTCAAGGTGTGTGTGAATATAGATATATAAATATAATAAATAATGTGTGTGTGTCTAACTGAGACGATGATGATAGGGGAAAGGCCAACATTGGTCTTACTGAGCGACAATGGAGGTTATGAATGTGTTATTATTACACAACGTGTCATTATCCTACCATTATTACCCTGAACACCCATCTGGTAGCTGGAGAGCATGTCAGGCCTGTTCTGCCATCCTTCACGCAACCTTTACACTTGCTTTGTCTGGAACAAAACCCCGGCCTTCTGGTACACTATAGTGAACGTAGCCAGAAGTAGTGTCCTGTGCAGTAGTCTGGTTGTAAATGCTTGTAGCAGAGGGAGGGACATCAAAGCCCTGTGTGAGAGTCTGATCTGAGGCAGGGTGAGATTTGACTGTGTGGTGACACTCTGCCATCCCCACGCCAGGACCAGACCACAGCCCTAAGCTCCAACCACTGACCAGCAGGATGCACCTGTAATGAGGAAGAAGACTTGCTCTATCACTCTCCTGTGCTCCTACTCCTTCATGTCTCTAAAACATGAGTAGACGACCAGCTTATAAGAGCTCAGGCTTTGATATGGACTTACCCTTAAGTATACCGTCTTAGAGGTACATGGCTGTACATAGAGGTACATGGCTGTACATAGAGGTACATGGCTGTAAATGGAAGTAAAAGGCTGTAAAATCCAGAATAATGGTGACAGAAGCTCTAAATACAGAAGTAGCCTCCAGAAACACTTGACACACAAACTCATTGCATCATGTCCTCTACTTAATCTGTAATGATCTGAAAAGAGTTGGAAGAAAGTGAAAGTAACATGGCGGAAGCCCGTCGTGGCTGTCTTTCCCCTGCTCAACTCTCTCATATCAGTACAAAACGAGGAGAGGAGACAGAGGAATGAAGTCACTTCAGAGGACCAGAGAAACAGTGAGGGAGTTAGGCAGTGAAGCCTGGGTTCTGTAGACCTTGGCCCTGATATGCATATTCTGCCATTTCTGGGCCTAAAATGGCAGTGTGCTATTCTGTCATGCATGACTAGCAGTGTGTATGGCCTGCGTGGTTATAATGAACTCAGCCCACTAAACACAGCTAGGGCTTACACAAAGAAAATAAACATGCCCTGTCTGATGATAGACTGGGTCTACGTCGCTCACATATCTTATGGCAGACAGTCTTAATGCCAATCATTTCTGGATTAAGTTGCAACCACAATATGCTCCTTCCTGGGCCAGTGTCATATGGTCAGAGGCAACGTTGTTGTACAAACATGACATCAGGTTATACTGGGGTGCTTGTATCTTTATTTAGCAGCATATTAATCTGTTATGTTATGTCATGTTAAATAGCCAAACTGTCCTGTCAACACTAGATACTGGTCAGTGAATGACTGAGAGCACGACAGTTCACACCAGCCTACATTCTGGTCGACACAAATACACTCCGACTTCCCTCAGTAGAAAGAGTAAAACCTTTGCTGTCTTCTGGTTATGATTATCAAAGATATCATCTCTCCCATCCCCCAAAACAACACGTACAGGCAGACACGCATGCATGGATCCACGCGCACACACCATAACATCTCACTCAAATCCCCCAAAGTCCTGTCTCAGCAATAAGACACTCACAGCTAATAGGATCCGTGTTGACGAACTCTGACCTCATAGAACAGAGACAGATGGAAACAGACAGTCAGGGGGGGGGAGAGATGGGGTCACCGAGGTAAAGGAGAGGGGGAGGGGTTGAACTTGACCTCATTGGGGTGCCGTGGGAGGGGTTTAGGAGCTGCTTTACAAGCTGGATCAATGTTGACATGACACACGCTGCTAGAGGACAGGATAATGCATTTATAAAGGGGATAATGAATATTAACGTCTAACAATGAGGTAATGAATGCATGATACATAAGACAGTACATTAATAACGTCTGTGAATAGAAAGACATGGTTATAAACGTGTAATAGGCCTACACCATTTATAACCAGTTACTGGATGATGACAACACATTGCATAACAATAACAACCTTAGGCACGTATGAAGACATTAGTTAGAAAAAAAGGCTAATATTTATTTCCCTTCACTTTCCTACGTTTGCCTTATCACGGTTCTGTATTCCACATGCCCATATGGAAAAGGACTCTGCCTTGCCTGCACCTGCTTGCACAGTGAAACGTGTATTTATCCACACAGAAAGACACACACACTGCAACGTGTCAGTGTTTTTTAGACCGCTAACAGCAGTGATAGATCCCTGTGAGAGAGAGGAGCGCTAGCCATAGCCCGTCCTGTGTGTGTGTGTTTCTCTCTCATCCAGGCAGTCATGTCCATGACATGTTTACTATGAGCTGGCTATCAGATAAGTAGCTTTCCAATCAGCAGGACCTGAGCAGGCTAGATAGGTAGGGCCTCTAATTTGGCCTTGGGATAAAACAGACTGACTGGGACACTTGCCAGTGACAGACAATTCAGCAGAGACATTAACAACCATATGTTTTTCATCCAAAACAACATTGAGGAATATGATATGTTACACTTTACTTAATACCCAGTGTCATAATAGCAAACACAACATGGTCATAACACTAATGACACATTTTTACACCTGCTATGACATATATTGCGTTATTTTGTCTGATTATGACATCTAAAGTAAAAACTGACATTTATTCAAATTAGCCTACATGTCAACAGTATATTTCTGATATATTTATACACACAGTACCAGTCAGAAGTTTGGACACACTTACTCATTCAAGGGTTTTTCTTTATTTTTACTATTTTCTACATTGTAGAATAATAGTGAAGACATCAAAACTATGAAATAACACATGGAATCAAGTTACCTCTGCTGCAGATGATAAGTTCATTAGAGTTAACTGCACCTCAGACTGCAACGCAAATAAATGCTTCAGAATTCAAGTAAAAGACACATCTCAACATAAACTGTTCAGAGGAGACTGCGTGAGTCAGGCTTTTGTGGGTGAATTGCTGCAAAGAAACCACTACTAAAGGACACCAATAATAAGAAGAAACTTGCTCGGGGCAAGAAACACGAGCAATGGACATTAGACTGGTGGAAATCTGTCCTTTGGTCTGATGAGTCCAAATTTGAGATGTTTGATTACAACCACCGTGTCTTTGTGAGACGCAGAGTAGGTGAACGGATGATCTCTGCATGCTTGGTTCCCACCGTGAAGCATGGAGGTGGTGGTGTGATGGTGCTTTGCTGGTGAGACTGTCTGATTAATTTAGAATTCAAGGCACACTTAACCAGCATGGCTACCACAGCATTCTGTAGCGATATACCTTCCCATCTGGTTTGCGCTTAATGGGACTATAATTTGTTTTTCAACAGGACAATGACCCAACACACACCCAGGCTGTGTAAGGGCTATTTGACCAAGAAGGAGAGTGATGGAGTGCTGCATCAGATGACCTGGCTTCCACAATCACCCGACCTCAAACCAAATGAGATGGTTTGGTATGACTTGGACCGCAGAGTGAAGAAAAAGCAGCCAAAAAATTCTCAGCATATGTGAGAACTACTTCAAGACTGTTGGAAAAGCATTCCTTATGAAGCTGGTTGAGAATGCCAAGAGTGTGCAAAGCTGTCCTCAAGGCAACGGGTGGCTACTTTGAAGAATCTCAAATATAAAATATATTTTTTGGTTACTACATGACTCCATGAGTTATTTCATAGTTTCGATGTCTTCACTATTATTCTACAATGTAGAAAAAAGTATATATGTGAGTGATCAAGACCCAGCTAGCATAATGGTGAACACTTGAAGATAATTTTTTTTTCTTTTTCTATATATATATAAAAAATGTAATGAGTAGGTGTGATCAAACTTTTGATTGGTTCTGTGTATAGAAATATATCAAAAACATACTGTTGACACGTAGGCTATGGTGTAATGGAATGTTTTGCCTTGTGTGGTAGGTTGACACTTATGTAGATGTTATAACCAGCCATAAAATAAAACAATATATATCACAACAGGTCGAACTATATGTCAGTGTTATGACCATATTATAAAAACAGGTTATGTCAGCTGTTATGACATATTATGACACGGTTATGACCATGTCATAAAGTGTTATGGGTGTCAAGAAAATTATCATATGATTTTGACCGTCAATAAGGTAATAATAATTTGGATGTTAAGCAGGCAGTTAACCTACACGTCACATATACTGTGTGTGTATGTGTACTTCCTGTGTAGAGAGGAGAGGGTGTGTACTGTATACCACACTGTACATATGCATGTGTGCCAAACAGATCTGTAACGGATCCTCTCCCCCAGGTCTGTTCACAACGAACCCCCCTCTCCTATTCTTCCCCCTCTTGCTGAAGCACGTGTGGGAAGATTGCATGTTTTATTTATCAATTCTTGGCTCCATTCTTCCAGTAAATTCCAGGCTGTGGTGCAAGCAGCCAAGAAACCCTCCCTGGGTTTTTTCTGCTGTCATTCCCCATTGCTAGCATGCAGATTGAGCCCTACGCACACGCTTACACACACACAAAGGAGAGAGGCATGCTCATCTCTGACAGGATTTTTGTTTTGTTTTTTTTTAATCGGAAAATCGGTAGCAAACCCTGTGGAAAATAAGGAGAAAGGAGAGCCTCTTGATAGAGGAGGAATCATTTATCTTCTTTCTTTCCCAATATGAGCAGAAAGACTAGAGGATATGCAGCAGGGTTGGAAATAATTGATACCCTTGATAAAGATGAGCAAAAATGACTAAAATAAATAATTTAAATACTGAGCTATAATGTATGCACAAAGGGGGAAATTATGTTGTATACTAATACAATTTCTCAGAGAAAGAGATTTTAATTAACAAGTCAACAAACAAAAACATTTATCTAAAAAAGGTAGGGGTTAAAAAGATTGACACCTCTGTTTCCAATACCTTTCAATACCTCCCTTTGTGAGGAGAACGGCACTGAGCCTTTTTCTAAAATGTTTGAGGAGTTGACGAACACATTGGGAGAGATCTTAGACCATTCCTCCATACAGAACCCTTCCAGATCCTTGAAATCCTCCATCCGGCCTTATGGACGGCCCTCTTTAATTCAAACCACAGGTTTTCAACGGGTTTCCAGTCTGGAGACAGATGGCCATTGCAAAATGTTAAGACCAATTAACAATTTTTGTGGATTTTGATGAGTGCTTGCAGTTATTGTCTTGCTGGAAACTCCACTTGCGGACAACTTTCAGCCTCCAGGCAGAGGCAACCAGGTCTTCGGTTAAAATGTCCTGGTACTGGGTAAAGTTCATGATGTCGTTGACCTTAACAACGGCCCCAGGACCAGTGGAAGTAAAATAGCCCCATAACATCAAAGATCCACCACCATATTTTACAGTAGGTATGGGTTTATTTTCTGCTTATGCATTCTAATTTCAACATCAAACCCAACACTGGTGTGATTGGCCAAAGAGCTCTATTTTCATGTCATCTAACAAATGTAAACGCCTGGATATTGCTAAAATTGCATTTTGCACAGATTGGAACCAGTGCTTTGGTCAGATTAAATGAAAATAGAGCTCTTTGGCCCTTTGGTTGGGTTTGGCGTAGAAATTGGAATGCATAAGCAGAAAAGAGCCCCATACCTACTGTGAAATATGGTGGTGGATTTTTGGATGAAAGAGGGCAGTTCATAAGAGCAGATGAAGGATATCAAGGATCTGGAAGGATTCTGTATGGATGTGTTTTCCAACTCTTTTAGAAAAAGGGCCAGTAACATTATCCTTTCAAGGTGTGTTATTGAAAATGTATTGAAAACAGGGGAGTCAATAAAAATATTACTTTTTACTAAATATTACAACAAATATTTCTCTGAGCAATTGTATTAGTAAAAAACATAATTTAAAATTTATTTTGAGCATTCAATATAGCTCAATATTTGAATTATTTATATTATACAGTCGTTTGCTCATCTTTATCAAGGGTGACAATTTCAGACCCGCTGTAGCGGTGCTCTGCCTATAGACTAGATAAAGACACAGGCCTGGGTCTATAGTATAATGTGATAGATAGTCAGCAGCCTGGAGCTCTGTTGGCACTGTGGCTAGGGCACAAAGCCCAGCCGATCCACTGCGTTCAGAGGGAGGAGGGGACAGGGAGGGATGGATTGCCATGCAGAAAATTACTTTTGCATATTGTATTACAATTCAGATTAACCACGCAGAGTAATGGGATTAGAACGCTGAACGCTTTCCAAAGGCGGGGGATGGAGAGCTCTAATGAACTCACAACAAAGGTGGCATATGAGTTCGAATGTGGAGGGAGCCCCGCAGGTATCTCAGGGTCGACAGGGGGGTAAATTACGTGACCGTGCGTTCATTAGTATGTAAGGCTACATTTTGGTAGGCCTGCTAATGGTTATTACAATGACGGAAATAAGCACACTTGACCCAATTAGCAGCAATTTGGTGCATCTCAAGGTCCATTTAAAAAAATAGTCAATGTGGCTTTAAATCGCGATTACGTCCACCCCTTTCCAACAAGCAGTGAAAATAAATAAACCTACGCATTTGTTTGCCTTCCTTTTGGAGGGTGACAGAAAGCTGAAAAGACAAATGAACATGAAAATGGGAACAAAGTACCAAGGCTTTCAATGGGAATGCCTCACGGCTGTTCAATATGCGCACTGGGTAGGCTAAAATACGATCCTTGGTCAAAGCTGTGTTACCAAAACGGCTATTTCTCAGTTACTCAAATATAACATGATTTGATTGCATAACATAATCGTCTGTAATCGTTTTAGTCTACATATTTCTAGTGAAGAAATAGGATGGCACGTACGTATAAATAATTGTCAATTCAGCTGAGAGCTATGTTCTAGCTGGTTAAACCAGAAAACCTCCCCCATGCCTTTCACTTCGGAAAATAAACACAGTCGACAAGGTTTCAGCCCTGAACCGTATTACGCGACACACTCACTGCCCAGAAAAGCATCGCCTTTTTCAGTTCAAAGTATGAAAATAGACTATTAGCCTATTTGTGGCAGGCTAAATGAAAATATGAAAATGTTAGAATGCGAGTCAAGTATATGGTCACATTTATTAAATCCCCCATCTACTTCCGTAATGGTTACGCTATTTTTCAACCAAGCAAACAAAACAAAAATCACTTCAAGCATAGCACATGTATTATGGTACATAGACATAGCCAACTGTATTATAATAACCAATATATTGTTAGAAAAATAGAATTAGGATTTTTGTAAAAAGGACCATCATATGGCCAACACACATAGCGCCAACGCAGCTCGGCGATTTAACCCTCCCCCTTTTGTCGCCTCATTCCCCTTTGTTCAAACCTAATTCAACACACTTCCTTTTTCGTTTCTCGCTGCTTTAGTAATATATTTCAACCTATGTTGTTTCGTGTTCTAGTTTTGACCATAACTCAAATAAAATAAAATGTTATTTTTCATCCACTTGGGTCCTTCTACTCACCGACTTGCAATACGTTGTCCACACAGCCGCTCTCCAACAGAGCGATGCCTCGTCTGAAAGGCAGCCGCGTCTCATCAATATTTTCCCCGCTAGTTCCACTCTCCTCTCCCCCTGTACTGAACGAAGAATACATGCAGATCTCCCGTTCACTCCTTGGGAAAGACCAGTAAACGATCCGTCTCTGTACGGGCTCCGGGATCCGTTCGAAGCGCTCCTCTACCCGTTGAAACGGCCACTTCTCAGCCACTTTCCGGGCCGAGATGTCCAACAGAGACTCCGGGGTCTGGGTTTTGCTCGACCCGCCTTGGGCCGCACCCGAACCGCCACATAACGTACCCCCGGCCCGTTGTCCCTGTCTACAATTCGTGTTATAACCCGGTCTACAGCAGAGCCGTTTGGCTGGGGGCTGCTGAACGCGCTCCGCCATGATAGCACTGCTTTAACATCGACGGCGGAAGTCAACGTACCATATAAACTGGATAAGGAAGGGAAAAGGTTACGCTAGAATCGATTGTGTGCCGTGTATGGGCAAATGGACCTTATTTGGGCATGGTGGGCGGTCCGTTTACAATGTTGTCAAATCCCTTTGTGTTGACAAATTGAGAAAGGGGCGGGGCCTATCCTGTTCTAAAAAGGGAATGAAAGGCGGAATTCCCGAACGTCGGCAAATCCTTTGTGAGGCAGCTCGTTCGAACAGGACGAGTTGGGAAGGTGCCGGGGAACTTGTATATATGTTTTTCAGGATGTACAGGCCTTGTAATGAAAATGATGGGCGACCATTGACATTTCTCTTGACGGACTGAGAAGGCAGTCGTGGGCGCAAAACGCGAAAAACGGGGGTAAAGGGGGGGTTGGATCCGTTGGGTGGTGATTGTAACTGTCAGTTGGCCGGGCCTCGTGGCTCGGGGAGAGGGGGACGGGCGTGCTGGAATACAGAGACGCCCTATATGACGTACAGTTCCAAAGGAATGTGGTGGGCATGGAGAGAGAAGGAGTGAGAAAGGAAAAAGAGGGGAGAGAGAGAGTCATGAAAATGGGGTAAAGGTAGAGAGAGAAAGAAAGAGAAGGGTAGAGAGAAATATGCAGAGTGGAGGTTAATTTAATCTGATGTGGGAGTCTCAGTGGTGTTCAGTAAAACCCTGCAGCCTGGAGGCAGGCTTAATTGATTAGAAAATGTGATGTATTATTGCAACTAAAATGGAGAGTGTTGTAATCTTTGGACAATCAATGCAATGTCATTCATTGCAACAGATTCAGACAAGTCAGCTCGTTCCCCCTCTATCTTAGATTTGATTCTCTTTGATTTATTTTCATAATTTTAGTTATTTTAAGAGTATTATTCCTATCCACAACATTGTTATTACACTAGGACAGAGGAGTAATTACACAGGAACAAGACAGACCAAGTCCCCCAGCCCAGTTGCTGTCAATGGGCCTTAACCGACTGCCCTGCCTCAATGCCCCCCTGAAGGCAGGCAGGAATCCACTGTGCCAAAGAGGTAATTTCTCAGTGTGATTCATGTCTCGATAGAGTGGAGAGAGAGCCCGGGGAAATGCAGAAGTGTCCTGTTTTGTCCCCAGGGGATAAATAAAGCTGTGTTGAATTGTTTAGGTGTTGGTGACACGGGTCTCAGCCAAATGGTAAGCCATATAGCAAAAACATTTTAAAAACGGGGAAAGCGTGTGTGATTTTTAGATATTTAAAAAAGTGTGAGAGCATAAGTGTGTTTGGGTCCAACTCGGCCTCTGAAACACCTCCACGGGTTACTGCTGTTGGCTCTGAAACACCTCCATGGGTTACTGCTGGTGGCTCTGAAACACCTCCACGGGTTACTGCTGTTGGCTCTGAAACACCTCCACGGGTTACTGCTGTTGGCTCTGAAACACCTCCACGGGTTACTGCTGGTGGCTCTGAAACACCTCCACGGGTTACTGCTGGTGGCTCTGAAACACCTCCACGGGTTACTGCTGGTGGCTCTGAAACACCTCCACGGGTTACTGCTGGTGGCTCTGAAACACCTCCACGGGTTACTGCTGGTGGCTCTGAAACACCTCCACGGGTTCCTGCTGGTGGCTCTGAAACCACTCCACGGGTTACTGCTGGTGGCTCTGAAACACCTCCACGGGTTACTGCTGTTGGCTCTGAAACACCTCCACGGGTTACTGCTGGTGGCTCTGAAACACCTCCACGGGTTACTGCTGGTGGCTCTGAAACACCTCCACGGGTTACTGCTGGTGGCTCTGAAACACCTCCACGGGTTACTGCTGGTGGCTCTGAAACACCTCCACGGGTTCCTGCTGGTGGCTCTGAAACCACTCCATGGGTTACTGCTGGTGGCTCTGAAACACCTCCACGGGTTACTGCTGGTGGCTCTGAAACACCTCCACGGGTTACTGCTGTTGGCTCTGAAACACCTCCACGGGTTACTGCTGGTGGCTCTGAAACACCTCCACGGGTTACTGCTGGTGGCTCTGAAACACCTCCACGGGTTACTGCTGGTGGCTCTGAAACACCTCCACGGGTTCCTGCTGGTGGCTCTGAAACCACTCCATGGGTTACTGCTGGTGGCTCTGAAACACCTCCACAGGTTCCTGCTGGTGGCTCTGCAACACCTCCACGGGTTACTGCTGCCCTAATCAGGTAATTGATCAAATAATCTGAGCAGCATTGGCCAAAACAAACCCGTATGATCTGACAAGTTCTGGCAGCATTTAAATGAAGCATCTGGCAACATCCTCTGAGCTGGCCACTGATGTGCTAAGTGTGTTTGATTTCTTAATTGTTAGAAAGGCAGCCATGTTTGTTTACAGACCCTACCTCTCGGTTTTTCTGTGTCATCTGCCATTTTGACATTCTTTTTGACTTTACTGTCTTACTGATACTTACTTAAAATCATTTTTATTTGACTGAAGTATACTTGGCACAATATGGTCCATAGTGATGCTTATGCAGTAGTTATTATCATCAATGTTGGTGTTGGCATACCTCTGGTATATCTTTGTATGTTTCTCTTTCTCCTCTGATCAACTTAGTTGTTTCTCTTTCTACCGTAGGCAACCATTTCCCGCATATATCCATTACCACCTGCCGATGCTTCCCCATCTTCCCCATTCTAATGAACAGTAGTTGCTCCACGCTGGGTGAGTGATATGAGCCTGGTGGCTGAATATGTTTTCCATTGTCTCATCTCACCATGCAGTGACAGGCAGATACAGTCAGGCAGCCTCTGGGATAACTGAGCCTATTCTCTCAGCATGGGAGGAGCAGCAGGGGTCTGGGGAGATATATACACTGATACACACACACATACAAACACAAACAGTACAGTACACATGTGTTGTCTAATGTATATGCTGTAAACATATAGTGACACAAATTAAATCTCTTTAGTTGTATTGATCTGTGAAATAAAATAATAGAACCCAACATTGATTGCAAAATATTGGTCCTTTCATGAGTCACATAAATGCAGGCAAAATGACAGTTTATACTGCAGAAATACTGCCATTCATCTTTTAAATATGACTCTGTATTTCCATGTCATTGTAAGTCTCTCAATTTATATTTTATAACTAATTATAGTAATGTGGTTCTTATCATCTATTTTCCACCCTGTATCTTTTCATCAGGCTGAAATGGCATTGAATAAACCATGTTCTCTCTCAATTCAATTTAAGGGCTTTATTGGCATGGGAAACATATGTTTACATTGCCAAAGCAAGTGAAATAGACAATAAACAAAAGTGAAATAAAGTTGTTGTTTTTTTACAGTAAACATTTTACTCACAAAAGTTTCAAAAGAATAAAGACATTTCAAATGTCATATTATGTGCAAATAGTTAAAGTACAAAAGGGAAAACAAATTAACATAAATATTGGTTGTATTTTCAATGGTGTTTGTTCTTCACTGGTTGCCCTTTTCTTGTTGGAACAGGTCAGACATCTTGCTGCTGTGATGGCACACTGTGGAATTTCACCCAATAGATATGGGAGTTTATCAAAATTGGGTTTGTTTTCAAATTCTTTGTGGGTCTCTGTAAACTAAGGGAAATGCGTGTCTCTAATGTCTAATACATTGGGCAGGAGGTTAGGAAGTGCAGCTCAGTTTCCACCTCATTTTGTGGGTAGTGTGCACATAGCCTGTCTTCTCTTGAGAGCCAGGTCTGCCTACAATGGATTTTCTCAATAGCAAGGATATGCTCACTGAGTCTGTACATAGTCATAGCTTTCCTTAAGTTTGGGCCAGACACAGTGGTCAGGTATTCTGCTTAGGTATTCTCTGTTTATGGCCAAATAACATTCTAGTTTGCTCAGTTTTTTAGTTAATTCTTTCCAATTTGTTAAGTAATTATCTTTTTGTTTCTCCTGATTTGGTTGGGTCTAATTGTGTTGCTGTCCTGGGGCTCTGTGTGGTCTGTTTGTGTTTGTGAACAGAGCCCCAGGACCAGCTTGCTTAGGGGACTCTTCTCCAGGTTAATCTCTCTGTAGATGATGGTTTTGTTATGGAAGGTGTGGGAATCGCTTCCTTTTAGGTGGTTGTAGAATTTAACGTCTCTTTTATGGATTTGGATAATTAGCGGGTATCGGCCTAATTTTGCTCTGGATGCATTATTTGGTGTTTTACGTTGTACACGGAGGATATCTTTTGCACGATTCCGCAAAAAGTCTCAATTTGTTGTTTGTGTCAAGCCCTGACCATAGAGAGCCCTTGGGGTTCTCTATGGTGCAATAGGTCAGAGCGTGACTAGGGGGTGATCTAGTTGTAACGGCTCTCGTCGAAAGGAGTGGACCAAAACGCAGCGTGGAAACTGTTCATGATTATTTTTTATTATTTTAAACACTCAAACAAAATAACAAACGTGAAATAGAAAGTGCACAGTTCTGTCATATACATACACTAAACAGAAAACAAGATCCCACAAAACCCAAAAGGAAAATGACAACTTATATGTGATCTCCAATCAGAGACGACGATAGACAGCTGCCTCTGATTGGGAACCACACAGGCTCCGGACTGGGGACCGTCACTGGAGGCTCCTTTCCCTGGATCATCACTGCAGGGTAGCCTAGTGGTTAGATTGTTGGACTAGTAACCGGAAGGTTGCAAGTTCAAACCCCCAAGCTGACAAGGCAGTTAACCCACTGTTCCTAGGCCATCATTGAAAATAAGAATTTGTTCTTAACTGACTTGCCTAGTTAAATAAAGGTAAAATAACAAATTTAAAAAAGGCTTTGTGCCATCACTGCAGGCCATGGATCATCACTGGAGGCTTCGTGCCATGGATTATCACTGGAGGCTTCGTGGAGTGTTCAGCCCGGCTTCAGGGTCAGATGCGCGGTCTGAGCAGGTGCTACGTCCCGCACCGGAGCTGCCACCGACGCTAGAGGCAGCTGATGATCGTTGCCTCTAATTGGGGATCATACTTAGTGTGGTCCTTTTCCCACCTGCATTTGTGGGATATTGTTTCATTTTGGTTTAGTGCTATGTGCGCTACGAACTTCACGTTAGTTTATTCTTTGTTGTTTTTTGAAGGTACACTTTAATAAATATGTGGAACTCTACTCACGTTGTGCCTTGGTCCGCTCATTATGTATACGACGAACGTGACAGTTTGTCCCATTTTGTGAATTCTTGGTTGGTGAGCGGACCCGAGACCTCACAGCCATTAAGGGCAATGGGTTCTATAACCGATTCAAGTATTTTTAGCCAGATCCTAATTGGTATGTTGATTTTTATGTTCCTTTTGATGGCATAGAAGGCCTTTCTTGCCTTGCCTCTCAGATTGTTTACAGCTTTGTGGAAGTTACCTGTGGCACTGATGTTTAGGCTGAGGTATGTATAATTTTTTCTGTGCTCTAGGGCAACGGTGTCTAGATGGAATTCGTATTTGTGGTCCTGGCAACTGGACCGTTTTTGGAACACCATTATTTTTGTCTTACTGAGACTTACTGTCAGGGCCCAGGTCTGACAGAATCTGTACCGAAGATCTAGGGGACAGAAGCAACAGATTATCAGCAAACAGTAGACATTTGACTTCAGAATCTAGTAGGGTGAGGCCGGGTGCTGCAGACTGTTCTAGTGCCCTTGCCAATTCGTTAATATATACAATGCCTAAGGAAAGTATTCAGACCCCTTGACTTTTTCCACATTTTGTTAGGTTACAGCCTTATTCTAAAATGTATTAAATAAAATAATTTCCTCAGCAATCTACACACAATACCCCATAGTGACAAAGCGAAAACAGGTTTTAGAAATGTTAGCAAATTTATTAAAACCAAAAAACAGAAATACCTTATATACATAAGTATTCAGACTCTTTGCTATGAGACTCGAAACTGTGCTCAGGTGCATCCTGTTTCCATTGATCATCCTTGAGATGTTTCTACAACTTGATTGGAGTCCACCTGTGGTAAATTTAATTGATTGGACATGATTTGGAAAGACTCACACCTGTCTATATAAGGTCTCACAGTTGACAGTGCGTGTCAGAGCAAAAACCAAGCCATGAGGTCGAAGGAGTTGTCCGTAGAGCTCCGAGACAGGATTGTGTTGAGGCATAGATCTGGGGAAGGGTACCAAAACATTTCTGCAGCATTGAAGGTCCCCAAAAACACAGTGCCCTCCAGAAGTTTAGAACCACCAAGACACTTCCTCGAGCAATGGGGGGAGAAAGACCTTGGTCAGGGAGGTGACCAAGAACCCAATAGTCACTTTGACAGAGCTCTAGAGATCTTCTGCGGAGATGGGACAACCTTCCAGAAGGACAACCATCTCTGCAGAACTCCACCAATTAGGCCTTTATGGTAGAGTGGCCAGACGGAAGCCACTCCTCAGTAAAAGGCACACGACAGCCCGCTTGGGGTTGCCAAAAGGCACATCAAGACTCTTTAACAACACTCTCTGGTCTGATGAAAACAAGATTGAACTCTTTGTCATGAATGCCAAGCGTCACATCTGGAGGAAACCTGGCAAGGCAAAGATGCAAAGATGAACGTAGCAAAGTACAGAGATCCTTCATGAAAACCTGCTCCAAAATGCGATATTTAAAAAAATTAGCCAAAAAATATATGTTTTCTTTGTCGTAATGGGTTATTGTGTGTAGATTAACGAGGGGGAAAAAAACTATTCGATCAATTTTAGAGTAAGGCTGTAACCTAACAAAACGTGGAAAAAATCTAGGGGTCTGAATACTTTCTGAAGGAACTGTATGTTGAAGAGGCTGGGGCATAAGCTGCATCCCTGTATCCATACCCTATTGGATGCAGTGATCACATTATTGTGGCTACATCTAGGAAGGCCAGAGTTCCAACATCAGCGCCTAAAATAGTGTATAAGAGATCATACAAAAGATTTTGCTGTGACTCTTTTGTGGATAATGTAAAACATATTTGTTGGTCTGTTGGAGCATCCAGACGCTGCACTTGATGAATTTATGAAACTGCTTCTTCCAATTATTGATAAACATGCACCTGTTAAGAAACTGACTGTTAGAACTGTTAGGGCTCCATGGATTGATGAGGAATTTAACAACTGTATGGTTGAAAGAGATGGAGCAAAAGGAGTGGCTAATAAGTCTGGCTGCACATCTGACTGGCTGACTTACTGCAAATTGAGAAATTGTGACTAAACTCAACAACAAAAAAGAAGAAACTGTATAATGAAGCCAATATCAATGATATAAAGAATAATGGAAACAACTTCAGAGTACTTTAAATGAAATTATGGGCAGAAAGACAAATTCAACTCCATCTTTTATTGAATCAGATGGCTTATTCATCACAAAACCAGTTGATGTTGCCAATTACTTGAATGATTACTTAATTTGCAAAGTGGGCAAACTTGGGCAGGAAATGCCAACAATGAACAGTAAACCATCGTGTTCATGCATAAAAAAACAATAATGAAGAAAAGCATTGCAAGTTTGAATTTCGTAAAGTAACATGCTGACCAGACTGCACGAGCGCAAGTTGATTTTGTCCATCCACACCAGATGCGATCAGGACACGCAGGTTGGAATATCAAAGCAAAATCTGAACCAATTATATTAATTTGGGGACAAGTTGAAAAGCATTAAATATTTCTGGCAATTTAGCTAGCTAGCTTGCTGTTGCTAGCTAATTTGTCCTGGGATATAAACCTTGGGTTGTTATTTTACCTGAAATGCACAAGGTCCTCTACTCCGACAATTAATCGACAGATAAAACGGTCGACCAAGTTTATTTCTAGTACTCTCTCCTCTTTCCATCAGGCTTCTTCTTTTTCTTTGGACTTTATATTCCGATTGGCAACCAACTTTAAGGTGCATTACTGCAACCGACTGGAGTGTGGACCTCAGTTCATCTTTCAATCACCCACGTGGGTATATTCTCCAATATACCAATGAGGAGATGGCAGATGGGTATATGCTCCCAAAAAACAATAAGGAGATGGGTGAGGCCGGACTTGCAGTGCGTTGAGCGTCGCAAATAGAACAAAGTTCTATTTTAGCGCCTGGCTACGTAGACGCTCGCGAGCAATGTGGATGCAATGATTGAATAAAAGGTAGGTGTACATTTTTATTGCAATGATTGTGCACGCTACGTGTCTGGTCTGGTCAGCATGTTAGTGTGGGAGAGGTGGAAAAATTATTGTTATCGATCAATAATGATAAACCTCCTGGCATTGAGAACTTAGATAGAAAGCTACTGAGGATGGTAGGTGACTCTATAGCCACTCCTATCTGTCATATCTTTAATCTAAGCCTAGAGAAAAATATTTGTCCTCAGGCCTGGAGGGAAGCCAAAGTAATTCTGCTACTTTGTCGTAAAGCGGCCTTTACTGGTTCTAACAGCAGATCTATAAGCTTGCTGCCAGCTCTTAGCAAACTGTTGGAAAAAATTGTGTTTGACCAAATACAATGCTATTTCTCTGTAAACAAATTAACAACAGACTTTCAGCATGCTTATAGAGAAGGGCACTCAGCATGTACTGCACTGACACAAATTACTGATGATTGGTTGAAAGAAATTGATCATAAGAAGATTGTGGGAGCTGTGCTGTTAGATTTCAGTGCAGCCATTGATATTATTGACCATAACCTGTTGTTGAAAAAACATATGTGTTATGGCTTTTCATCCTCTGCCACATCATGGATTCAGAGATATCTATCTAATAGAACTCAAAGGGTTATCTTTAATGGAAGCTTCTCTAATGTCAAACATGTAAAGTGTGGTGTACCGCAGGGCAGCTCTCTAGACTCTTTACTCTTTTCTATTTTTACCAATGGTCTGCCACTGGCAATAAACAAAACGTGTGTGTCCATGTATGCTGATGATTCAACCATAAACGCATCAGCAACCACAGCTAATGAAGTCACTAAACCCTTAACAAAGACTTGCAGTCTATTTTGGAATTGGTGGCCAGTAATAAACTGGTCCTGAACATCTCTAAAACTAAGAGTAATGTATTTGGTACAAATCATTCCCTAAGTTCTGGTAATAAATGGTGTGGTAGTTGAACAAGTTGAGAAGACTAAATTACTTGGTGTTACCTTAGATTGTAAACTGTCATGGTCAAAACATATAGGTTGTAAAGATGGGAAGAGGTCTGTCCGTAATAAAGAGATGCTCTGCTTTTTTGACACCACACTCCACAAAGCAAGTCCTGGAGGCTCTAGTTTTGTCTTATCTTGATTATTGTCCAGTTGTGTGGTCGAGTGCTGCAAGGAAAGACCTAGTCAAGCTGCAGCTGGCCCAGAACAGAGCGCAAACCTGTTTAAAAAAAAAAACAGATAAAGAAACACCTCACGGCACAACGCCTCTCCCCTAGTTGGCCTAGATAGTTTGTGTGTATGTGTTGGTATTGATATGTAGCCTACCTGTGCCCTTTTAAAATAAATGTTTTATTGATGTAGTTCTGTCCTTGAGTTGTTCTCGTCTATTAATGTTATGTATTATGTCATGTTTCATGTTTTGTGTGGACCCCGGGAAGAGTAGCTGCTGCTTTTGCAACAGCTAACGGGGATCCTAATATAATACCAAATACCCCACAGCCCTGTGGAAAGGAAGTGTGTGTTTTTTTGCACACTTGTTGTTTGTGTACATGGATTTTATAATGTCATATGTTTTTCCCCCACCACCACTTTCCATCAACTTCTATAGCAGACCCTCATGCCAAATTGAGTCAAACGCTTTTTTGAAATCAACAAAGCACGAGAAGACTTTGCCTTTGTTTTGGTTTGTTTCTTTGTCAATTAGGGTGTGGAGGGTGAATACGTGGTCTGTCGTACTGTAATTTGGTAAAAAGCCAATTTGACATTTGCTCAGTACGTTGTTTTCACTGAGGAAATGTACGAGTCTGCTGTTAATAATAATGCAGAGGATTTTCCCAAGGTTGCTGTTGACGCATATCCCACGGGAGTTATTGTGGTCAAATTTGTCTCCACTTTTGTGGATTGGGGTGTTCAGTCCTTGGTTCCAAAATATTGGGGAAGATGCCAGAGCTAAGGATGATGTTAAAGAGTTTTTGTATAGCCAATTGGAATTTGTGGTAGGATACCATCAACACCACAGGCCTATTTGGGATGGAGGATTTGTATTTTGTCCTGTAGTTCATTCAATGTAATTGGAGAATCCAGTGGGTTCTGGTAGTCTTTAGTAGTTGATTCTAATATTTGTTTTTGATCATGTATATGTTTTTGCTGTTTGTTCTTTGTTATGGGGCCAAAAATATTGGAGAAGTGGTTTACCCATACATCTCCATTTTGGATAACTCATTGTGTTGCTTTTTGTTTTCCAATTTTTCCAGAAGTGGTTAGATTCTATGGATTCTTCAATTACATTGAGCTGATTTCTGACTTGCTGTTCCTTCTTTTTCCATAGTGTATTTCTGTATTGTTTTCGTCATTCACCATAGTGAAGGCGTAGGCTCAGGTTTTCTGGTTCTCTATGTTTTTGGTTGGACAGGCTTCTCAATTTCTTTCTTAGGTTTTTGCATTCTTCATCAAACCATTTGTCATGGTTGTTAATTTTCGTAGGTTTTCTGTTCGTCTCTCTCTCTCTCTCTCCAAGAATTTCACTTGCAATGAGAACATGGCTGACATGACTCTTGGAACCCCATAAATCATGGAAATGTGACACAAATACTGCATAAAATCATAATATATACAAAATTCATAGTCCTATAAGTTTGATAGACTTAATTGTATATGGATTCCTATTCCTACCTGACTCTGTTGCCCCTTATTGAATAAGGACTTATACAGCATCTTCCATAGAGCATATAAGTATTTTCATCTTATTCAGTCATAAAGGTTCCTCTCAAAGCTACGAAAACATGATTTCTATAGCCAGACCTCTCTAACGCAGCAGGCTAAGACGGCAACTGAGGAAGATAACGAATGACACTGCTGCTAGCACCAGGGGATCACACACACACACACTTTTCTTTCTTTCTTTCACTCACACACACACACACACACACACACGCACGCACACACACACACGCACGCACGCACGCACGCACACACACACACACACAGAGAGATCCTGTAATGCCAGGCTCATTTGCATCCTCATCAGTATGCATGAAATCTCAGGCTGAACTGTAATACCCTAACTGCTGCATAATACACTCTAATGAGTATGAAAGTGAGCATGACAATTAAAACTCACATTAATCACTAAACGCTACTCTCAAGGAAGATGGCAGATAGAGAATCAGTAGAGAGCAGGAGTAAGGAGGGATAGCAGAGAAGCAGTAGAGGGCAGGAGTAAGGAGGGATAGCAGAGAAGCAGTAGAGAGCAGGAGTAAGGAGGGATAGCAGAGAAGCAGTAGAGGGCAGGAGTAAGGAGGGATAGCAGAGAAGCAGTAGAGGGCAGGAGTAAGGAGGGATAGCAGAGAAGCAGTAGAGGGCAGGAGAGAGGGGGATAGAGAAGAAGTTAGGATTTTTAGAAAGATTGATAGAGAGATTGATAGAGAGATTGTTAGAAAGATTGATAGAGAGATTGATAGAGAGATTGTTAGAAAGATTGATAGAGAGATTGTTAGAAAGATTGATAGAGAGATTGTTAGAAAGATTGATAGAGAGATTGTTAGAGAGATTGATAGAGAGATTGTTAGAGAGATTGATAGAGAGATTGTTAGAGAGATTGATAGAGAGATTGATAGAGAGATTGTTAGAAAGATTGATAGAGAGATTGTTAGAAAGATTGATAGAGAGATTGTTAGAAAGATTGATAGAGAGATTGTTAGAGAGATTGATAGAGAGATTGTTAGAAAGATTGATAGAGAGATTGTTAGAAAGATTGATAGAGAGATTGATAGAGAGATTGTTAGAGAGATTTATAGAGAGATTGTTAGCGAGATTGATAGAAAGATTGATAGAGAGATTGTTAGAGAGATTGATAGAGAGATTGTTAGAGAGATTGTTAGAGAGATTGTTAGAGAGATTGATAGAGAGATTTATAGAGAGATTGTTAGCGAGATTGATAGAATAAGAAAGTGACAGACATTTTCAATGTATTACATGATTTTCTTTC
The DNA here is from genome assembly GCF_045791955.1 of Oncorhynchus clarkii lewisi. Lineage (NCBI taxonomy): Eukaryota > Metazoa > Chordata > Actinopteri > Salmoniformes > Salmonidae > Oncorhynchus > Oncorhynchus clarkii. The sequence goes on along the minus strand of NC_092158.1, from coordinate 17,899,140 downwards.
TTCATAACGCATTCTATACACTTTTTTTGTGTGCTTCTCACACATGTACAATAACCAATTTGTGTCCCTTTCACAATAATCTAAGATACTGGGTTTGCTCCCCTCCTCCTATCTCTCTTTATCTTTCCCACTTTCCCCATCCTGTTAAGATAGAAATACCTAAAACAGCACCATTGTGTAATGACACCATGAAAAGTAGTGCACCTAGGCTGAGATCTGGTGTTTAGAGGCGTATGTAGCGGGGGCTACTAACAATCACGGATTACAAAAAGAAAGCCAGTAATGTTGTGGACACTGCCTACTGGACGAGCTAAAAAACCTTTTCCCCCGCTTCGAACACGATGACTCTGAGCAGCCGAGGAGAGCCCCTGAGGACAACGAGGTCTTCACAGAGGATGTATTTTTTTATTACCTTTATTTAACTAGGCAAGTCAGTTAAGAACAAATTCTTATTTTCAATGACGGCCTAGGAACAGTGGGTTAACTGCCTTGTTCAGGGGCAGAACGACAGATTTGTACCTTGTCAGCTCGGGGATTTGAAATTGCAACCTTCCGGTTACTAGTCCAACGCTCTAACCACTAGGCTACCCTGCCGCCCCATGTATGTATGTAAGTCATTCAACTGTGTTAACCCTTGCGAGGCTGCCGGCCCTAGCCGCGTCCTCAGAGCATGTTCAGAGCAGCTAGCTGTTGTGTTTTTCTGACATTTTCAATCTCTCTCTAGTCTAGGCTGTTATTTCCAGCTGCTTCAAGATGTCCACAATCATCCCGTGCCCAAGAAAGGGAAAGTAACTGAACTGAATGATTACTGACACGTAGCACTCACTTCCGTCATCATGATGACAAAATCGCCATTGCACTGCACACAAACCTCACCCACTTGGACAAAAGGAATGCATATGTGAGGATGCAGTTCATCAACTACAACTCGGACTTCAATACCATAGTGCCCTATAAGCTCATCACAAAGCTCACGACCCTGGGACTGAACTCCTCCCTATGCAACTGGGTCCTGGACTTCCTGACGTGCCACCTCCAGGTGGTGAAGGTTGGCAACATTACCTCCTCCACACTAATACTCAACACGGGGTCCCACAAGTTTGCGTCCTCAGTCCCCTCCTGTACTCCCTGTATACCCATGACTGCGTGGCCTCACACAGTTCTATTTGACCTAGATAGTTTGTGTGTATGCATTGATATGTAGGCTACGTGTGCCTTTAAAAAAAAGTTATGTAGTGTTCATGTCTATTGTTTTTCTGTATTATGTCATTCTGTATTATGTTTCATGTATTGTGTGGACCCAAGGAAGAGTAGCTGTTGCTTTTGCAACAACTAATGGGGATCCTAATATAATACCAATACCAACCCCATCATGAAGTTCGCTGATGACACGACAGTAGTAGGCCTGATTACCAACAACAACGAGACGTCCTAGAGAGTGGAAATAGACACTGACGATGTGGTGCCAGGTAAACAACCTCTCCCTCAAAGTCAGAAAAACAAAGGAGCTGATTGTGGACTTCAGGAGGAACCAGGTTGGGCACGCCCCCATCCTCATCAACGGGGCCGCCGTGGAGACGGTCAAAAAATCAAATCAAATCAAATCAAATCAAATTTTATTTGTCACATACACATGGTTAGCAGATGTTAATGCGAGTGTAGCGAAATGCTTGTGCTTCTAGTTCCGACAATGCAGTAATAACAAGTAATCTAACTAACAATTCCAAAACTACTGTCTTGTACACAGTGTAAGGGGATAAAGAATATGTACATAAGGATATATGAATGAGTGATGGTACAGAGCAGCATAGGCAAGATACAGTAGATGGTATCGGGTACAGTATGTACAAATGAGATGAGTATGTAAACAAAGTGGCATAGTATAGTATAAAGTGGCTATATGCATGTATTACATAAGGATACCGTCGATGATATAGAGTACAGTATATACGTATGCGTATGAGATGAATAATGTAGGGTAAGTAACATTTATATAAGGTAGCATTGTTTAAAGTGGCTAGTGATATATTTACATCATTTCCCATCAATTCCCATTATTAAAGTGGCTGGAGTTGAGTCAGTGTCAGTGTGTTGGCAGCAGCCACTCAGTGTTAGTGGTGGCTGTTTAACAGTCTGATGGCCTTGAGATAGAAAAACTTCAAGTTCCTCTGTGTATAAATCTCAGATGAGCTGAAATGGTCAAACCACATGATACCGTGGTGAGGAAGGGCGCGGCAGCGTCTCTTCAACCTCATAAGGCTGAAGAAATTCAGCCTGTCCCCGTGGGCGGATCACAGTGTTCTACAGGAGCACCATCAAGAGCATACTATTGGGCTGCATCACAGCCTGGTACAGAAACTCCACTGCCGCTGACCGCAAAGGCTTTTCCAAAGGGTGATACGCTCAACCATTCGGTGCTCACACCATCTGCCTGCCCTCTAGGACACCTACAACACCAGGTGTCGCAGGAAGGCCAAGAAGATCATCAAGGACTTCAGCCACCCGAGCCACGGCCTGTTCTCCCAACTTCCAACACTGAGACAAGGGAAGTATCGGAGTATCCTGGCAAAAACTGTCAGACTGGCCAATAGCTTCTACCCCCAGACCATCAGATTACAGCTGTAATTATGTATATATTATTATTTTTTATTATTGTTTCATTCACTTCTCACTTCCCCCCTGCTGCTCCCCATATGGACATGTTTTACCAAATTGCCACGCGCGCTGCCCAAATTGCAGGCTTCCCAAATAGGCATAGGCCTACACTTGTGATTTGAAACAATCCACAGCTATTTTTTAAAATAAGCTATTGATCCTCTGTGGCTAAATCATACTCCCTGGTGAAGTATTTTGAATGTTTTTATTTAGACACAAGTAACTATATAATTTGGGCATCCTAACAGTGCACTGTGCACCCGCCACCTTTCCTTTACCATTCACAAGAGGCTGAAACCAGAGATCTGTATATAATGAGGAGATGCTCATATTTCCGACCCAACAATGGGAGTCGTTGTCCCAAAGGCGGAAAGGCAGGCGACAAGCTTAGGTTCTTCATATTATGCTCATAGAAACATATTGGGCTTATTCTGGACAGATTTTGGAGAGAATGAGTCCTCTTGCTTTGAAATTCTCTCAATGGAGAAAGCTTCCTAGTGAGCAAAACAGCACCCCTCTGTCTTACTATATGTATCTCATGTATCTGATGCTGTCTGGCCAGAAAGAGTATGACATGCCATACTTTTTTTGTTCAGACATTTTTGTCCAGATAAAGCATGTTTACATGGTATACACATAGTGAGACAGAGGGGTGCTATTTCAGTTGCTCGGATGATGCGTCTTTCTGTTGGCGCGCGTCTCGTTCAAATAAATTATCAATATTTCAACATTTTATTTGGACGGGCAAGGATGTACGGTAGGGCGGGCCAGGCCCCTTAAGGCCCACCCACAACGTCAGCCCTATTGGTCAGTCAGGAATATTCACTGTCTTCTTGGTAAGCAACTCCAGTGTAGATTTGGCCTTATGTTTTAGGTTATTGTCCTACTGGATGGTGAATTCATTTTCCAGTCTGGTGGAAAACAGACTGAACCAGGCTTTCCTCTAGGATTTTGCCTGTGCTTGGCTCCATTCCACTTATTTTTTATTCTGAAAAACTCCACAGTCCTTAACTTTGTATTTAGGACAAGAAAGTTAATTGCTTTGCCACATTTGTTGCAGTATTACTTTAGTGCCTTGTTGCAAACAGGATGCATGTTTTGGAATATTTTTATTCTGTACAGGCTTCCTTCTTTTCACTCTGTCAATTAGGCTAGTATTGTGGAGTAACTACAATGTTGTTGATCCATTCTCAGTTTCTCCTATCACAGCCATTAAACTCTTAACTGTTTTAAAATCACCATTGGCCTCATGGTGAAATCCCTGAGTGGTTTCCTTCTTCTCCAGCAACTGAGTTAGGAAGGACGCCTGTATCTTTGTTGTGACTGGGTGCATTGATACACCATCCAAAGTGTAATTCAAATCAAATCAAATGTTTATTTCGTCACTTACAAGCCCCTAACCAACAATGCAGTTTTAAAAAAAATATGAATAAGAACAAGAAATAAAAGTAACAAGTTGTTAAAGAGCAGCAGTAAAATAACAATAGCGAGACTATACACAGGGGGTACCAGTACAGAGTCATTGTGCGGGGGCACCGGTTAGTCGAGGAAATTGAGGTAATATGTACATGTAGGTAGAGTTATTAAAATGACTATGCATAGATAATAACAGAGAGTAGCAGCAGCGTAAAAGAGCCATTATGTTCAGCATTCTTATGGCTTGGGGGTCGAAGCTGTTTTGAAGCCTCTTGGACCTAGACTTGGCGCTCCGTTACTGCTTGCTGTGTGGTGGCAGAGAGAACAGTCTATGATTAGGGTGGATTAGGGCCTTCCTCTGACACCGCCTGGTATAGAGGTCCTGGATGGCAGGAAGCTTGGCCCCAGTGATGTACTGGGCCGTTCGCACCACCCTCTGTAGTGCCTTGCGGTCGAAGGCGAGCAGTTGCCATACCAGGCAGTGATGCAACCAGTGAGGATGCTCTCGATGGTGCAGCTGTAGAACCTTTTGGGGATCTGAGGACCCATACCAAATGTTTTCTGTCTCCTGAGGGGGAATAGGTTTTGTCGTGCCCTCTTCACAACTGTCTTGGTGTGCTTGGACCATGATAGTTTGTTGGTGATGTGGACACCAAGGAACTTGAAGCTCTCAACCTGCTCCACTGCAGGCCCGTCGATGAGAATGGGGGTGTGCTCGGTCCTCCTTTTCCTGTGGTCCACAATCATCTCCTTAGTCTTGATCACGTTGAGGGAATGGTTGTTGTCCTTGTACCACACGGCCAGGTCTCTGACCTCCACCCTGTAGGCTGTCATGTCTCGTCATTGTCGGTGATCAGGCCTACGACACTGTTATGTCGTCAGCAAAATTAATGATAGTGTTGGAGTCGTGCCTGTCCGTGCAGTCATGAGTGAACAGGGAGTACAAGAGGAGACTAAGCACACCCCTGAGGGGCCCCAGTGTTGAGGATCAGCGTGGCGTATCCTACCCTTACCACCTGGGGGAGGCCTGTCAGGAAGTCCAGGATCCAGTTGCAGAGGGATGTGTTTAGTCCCAGGGTCCTTAGCTTATAATGAGCTTTGTGGGCACTGGTGTTGAATGCTAAGCTGTAGTCAATGAACAGCATTTTCGCATAGGTGCTCTTTTTGTCCAGGTGGGAAAGGGCAATGTGGAGTGCGATTGAGATTGCGTCATCTATGGATTTGTTGGGGCGGTATGTGAATTGGAGTGGGTCTAGGGTATCCGGGAGGATGCTGTTGTTCTGAGCCATGACCAGCCTTCAAAGCACTTCATGGCTACCGACGTGGGTGCCACGGGGCGGTAATCATTTAGTCAGGTTACCTTTGCTTCCTTGGGCACAGGGACTATGGTGGTCTGCTTGAAACATGTAGGTATTACAGACTCGGTCAGGGAGAGGTGGAAAATGTCAGTGAAGACACTTGCCAGTTGGTCCACGCAAGCTTTGAGTACACGTCCTGGTAATCTGTCTGGCCCAGCGGCTTTGTGAATGTTGACCTGTTTAAAGGTGTAATGGGATTTATATGTTCATATGAATGATTAGAATATTCCAGCCTGAAACCATATGATTGCATGAAATTAATTAAGAATCATGATGAAATTGATTAGAATCATGTGATTATTCTAATGATGTGTGTGGTTTAATCAATAGAATTATATATCCGCAAGTGTAGTTTTTAGTCAGAATTAGAGTTTAACAATATATCTGTACGATGTGTCTATAATAGTATCTTAAAACCAGACTGTCTGAGCAAGATTCGGTGCCGACCTTGGCTGGGGGCCACTGAGAGTACTTCCCAGAGTCTCCCTATCTTGAGGGAGGAAGGGGAGTGATTCTCACGGATTCCCCTAATATTTGTCGGCTGGGTAGCAGGATATTGTTTGCGTAGGATACCTAAATATTTGTGTGTGAAAGTATGTGCGTGTGTGCGTAGGACCTAGTGTTTGTGGGGTGAAAGTATGTGCGTAAGACGCCAGTATAAAATGAATGGTTTTGTACAACTAACCAGCGCTCTAATGAATAAACCTTTTTGACTATTTAGCTGGGCTTCCATCTGTTTCATTCGACCAGTATCTTACAAATTCTAGGTTTAAGTTGCAGACTGAGTAGTATAATTGAATTGGGTTATGAACCTTGAGAACATAATTATCGTAACAAAAGGTCTTGCTCACATTGGCTACCGAGAGTGTTATAACACAGTCATCCAGAACAGCTGGTGCTCTCATGCATGCTTCAATGTTGCTTGCCTCGAAGCGAGCATGAAAGGCATTTAGCTCATCTGGTAGCCTCGCGTCACTGGGCAGCTCGCATCTGGGTTTCCCTTTGTAGTCCGTAATAGTTTTCATTCCCTGCCACATCCGACGAGTGTCAGAGCCGGTGTAGTAGGATTCAATCTTAATCCTGTATTGACGCTTTGCTTGTTTGATGGTTCATCTGAGGGCATAGCGGGATTTCTTATAATTGTCCAGATTAGTGTCCCGTTCCTTGAAAGCAGCAACTCTAGCCTTCAGCTTGATGTGGATGTTGCCTGTAATCCATGGCATCTGGTTGGGATATGTACGTAAGGTCACTGTGGGGAGGACATCGTCAATGCACTTATTGATGAAGCCGATGGCTGAGGTGCTATACTCTTCAATGCCATTGGGTGAATCGCGGAACATATTCCAGTCTGTGCTAGATAAACTGTCCTGCATCCGCGTCATCTGACCACTTCCGTATTGAGCAAGTCACTGGTACTTCCTGCTTTAGTTTTTTAGTGTTTTTTTTGCTTGTAAGCAGGAATCAGGATAGAATTATGGTCATATTTGCCAAATGGAGGGCGGGGGAGAGCTTTGTATGCATCTCTGTGTGTGGAGTAAAGGTGGTCTAGAGTTTTTTCCCTCTGGTTGTGCATGTGACATGCTGGTAAAAATGTGGTAAAACTGATTTAAGTTTGCCTGCATTAAAGTCCCCGGCCACTAGGAGCGCCACTTCTGGTTGAGCATTTTCTTGTTTGCTTATAGTGTTGGTTGAGTGTGGTCTTAGTGCCAGCACCGGTCTGTGGTGGTATATAAACGGCTACGAATAATATAGATGAGAACTCTCTTGGTAGATAGTGTGGTCTACATCTTATCAAGACTTCTTTAATATTAGATATTGCGCACCAGCTGTTATTGACAAATAGACACACACCCCTAGTTCCTCTGTTCTGCCTGTGGATGGAAAATCCTGCCAGCTCTATATTATCCGTGTCGTCGTTCAGCCACGACTCTGTGAAACATAAGATGTTACAGATTTTAATGTCCCATTGGTAGGATAATCTTAATCGTAGGTCATCAATTTTATTTTCCAATGATTACACGTTAGCCAATTGTTACCCATTATTACCTAGACAGACTCACAGCTGTAATCGCTGCCAAAGGTGCTTCTACAAAGTATTGACTCAGGGGTGTGATTACTTATGCAAATTAGATATTTCTCTATTACAGTTTCAATAAATTAGTAAAAATGTCTAAAAACATTTGTTCACTTTTTCATTATGGGGCATTGTGTGTAGATGGGTGAAAAATATATAGAAATATAAACTTTCTGAAGCCAATATATACCACAATAAACATCAAAGTTGAAATGCTTTTGATCAAGAAGTTGGCGCGAAATCTCCACTGCTCTCTATCAGCACCATGGACAGCGCCCTACACACTAAAGTTCGATTTTGATAAAAGCCAACCATCTAGATGGTTTCTAACCTTTTCAGAAGAGTTTTAGCCTGCTTTCTTGATACTCTGTGGAAATTCTTGATTAATTGATCATTCCTTATTTTTTTTCTCCAAATACAAACTTATAGATAGGAAAAACAACTTACATATGCAGAGAAACAACAACTACATGTTATCTGCCCAGACACACATGCTCACACTGTCACGGATCCCTCCGGAACTTTCATTACGCACACCTGGCCCTTATTCCCAGTGATTAGAAATTGTATAAGTGTGCCCTTGGTTTACCAGTGTCTTGTTGATTATTGTTACGATGTCCGTTGGTGCGTGTGAGTACCTGTGCTGTGTATTTTGGCATTAGTGCCATTGTGGATTGCGCAGATGATTACGGGTCTCGTCCCGTGTGTTAATCATTGTGCGCTTGTGTTATTTTTTCGAGGTACTCCTCGCTCTTTTGTTTGGGTTTCAACCCTGTGTTTCGTATGGTGTTTGTTTGGTCTTCGTCCCCGTGCCTTGGTTAACTTTAATTTCGTTAGATATGCTCCAACTTTTCCTCCATCTAGTGCCAACATCAGTTCTTTTTATGTCTTGGTTCCAATAATTCATATTTTTCTAAGAGATTATCAGTTGGATATGCTTAATCGATCATTCCATTCTCCCAGAAAATGTATTGTAAGATCTCCTCAAATGCCAGTTGTTATAGTTGAGTTTTCCTCAGGTGTAGCATGCTTCTTTTGTGCTGACTGAACACGTTTGTTACATCCAATGTCCCACAGTGGTTGCTGGTTTGAAACAAGGAACTCAACCATGTCCACAATCGCTGACACATGCGATTTCTTGCCAGCTGCCCATCCTTAAAAAGTGTTGATACCTCAGTACAGCACTTTAAACTCTTTTCTTTCCACAGGGCAGTGCATTTCAAATGCTCTTTGCTTGACGCGTGCTTAGCGAATACTTTGGTACTATCAATATCATGCTACCAGTTAGAATACCTAGCTTGGGTGAAGTCCTTGTCTGCATTAACGTTAGACCCAACAAATCAAATCAAACTTTTTTTGTCACATGCACCGAATACAACAAGTATTCGTGAAATGCTTTACCGTGAAATGCTTACTTACAAGCCAGTAACCAACAGTGCAGTTCAATAGTTAATAAATTATTTACCAAATAAACTAAAGTTAAAAATAAATAAAAAGTAACACTAACACACTAATACAAAATAACGAGGCTATATACAGGAGGTACCGGTACCGAGTCAGTGTGTAGGGGAACAGATTAGTTGAGGTAATTGGTACATGTATGTATGGATGAAGTGAGTATGCATAAATAATAAACAGTCAGTAGCAGCAGTGTACAAAACAAATGGAGGGGGGGGGTCAATGTAATAGACCGGTGGCCATTTGATTAATTGTTCAGCAGTCTTATGGCTTGGGGGTAGAAGCTGTTAAGGAGCCTTTTGGTCCTAGACTTGGCGCTCAGTTACAGCTTGCCGTGCGGCAGCAGAGAAAACACATGCAGCATTTGCAATAACCAAGTATTCCAGCTACTCTTCCTATAAACCAGTTGCTATTAAATAAAAATGTTTGGACAGTAAACCTGTCAGGAACATTTGTAGGTGGAAGGGCTGTGGAGTCGTTATCCTGGTGGCGCTTGTAGGACCTATCACTCAATGGTTTGTTATTTTTTACTCATCGTAAAAACTAACATTTTAAAGTCATAAGACCATCATGCTTGATTGAATTAAGTCCAGGCACCACAGATTTTTTTTTTTTTTTTTTTGCATCTACAAATCAATTTTTTGTTTTAATGGTATTTTGGACCATTAATATTCGGAATTTTAAAAAGTAAACATAAAAATGTCAAACATTTGATGAAAATGTATAATTTCCAATAATATTTTATTTATTATACTACCACCAAATGGACACACAGTACCAGTCAAAAGTCTGGACACACCTGCTCATTCGAGGGTTTTTCTTTATTTGTACTATTTTCTACATTGTAGAATAATAGAAGACATCAAAACTATGAAATAACACATATGGGATCATGTAGTAAGAAAAAAAGTGATAAACAAATCCAAATATATAGGATGGCGTATCGCTGCAGAATGCTGTGGTAGCCCTGCTGGTTAAGTGTGCCTTGAATTCTACATGTAAATAAATCACAGACAATGTCACCAGCAAAGCACCCCCACACCATGACACCTCCTCCTCCATGCTTCACGGTGGGAACAACACATGCAGAGATCATCCATTCACCTACTCTGCGTCTCACAAAGAGACAGAGGTTGGAACCAAACATCTCAAATTTGGACTCATCAGACCATAGGACAGATTTCCACCAGTCTAATGTCCATTGCTCATGTTTCTTGACCCAAGCAAGTGTCCTCTTCTTATTGGTGTCCTTTAGTAGTGGTTTCTTTGCAGCAATTCGACCATGAAGGCCTGATTGATGCAGTAGCCTCTGAATAGTTGATGTTGAGATGTGTCTGTTACTTGAACTCTGAAGCATTTATTTGGGCTGCAATTTCTGAGACTGGTAACTTTAATGAACTTATTCTCTGCATCAGAGGTAACTCTGGGTCTTCCTTTCCTGTGGTGGTCCTTATGAGAGCCAGTTTCATCGTAGCGCTTGATGGTTTTTGCGACTGCACTTGAAGAAATGTTCAAAGTTCTTGAAATTTCCCGGATTGACTGACCTTCATGTCTTAAAGTAATGATGGCCTGTCTTCTCTTATTTGAGCTGTTATTGCCATAATATGTACTTGATCTTTCAGCAAATAGGGCTATATTCTGTATACCACCCCTACCTTGTCACAACACAACTGATTGTCTCAAATGCATTAAAAAGAAAAAAAATCCTCAAATGAACTTTTAACAAGGCACACCTGTTAATTGAAATGCATTCCAGGTGACTCATGAATCTGGTTGAGAGAATGCCAAGAGTGTGCAAAGCTGTCATCAAAGCAAAGGGTGGCTACTTTGAAGAATCTAAATATAAAATATATTTTGATTTGGTTAACACTTTTTTGGTTAGTACATGATTCTAGTTGTGTTATTTCATAGTTTTGATGTCTTCACTATTATTCTACAATGTAGAAAATAGTAAAAATAAAGAAAAACCCTTGAATGAGTAGGTGTGTCCAAACTTTTAACTGGTTCTGTACAGCCATTTTGTCAAAGCTCACAAACATTGAATCCCACATAATTTCAAAGCCCATTTCATAGAAAATGCTACAAACTGAAATATACACTCAGTGGCCAGGTTATTAGTTGCGCCCATCTAGTACTGAGTCGGACCCCACTGTAGCCATGGAGGGATGCACCTGGTGAGCAACAATGTTTAGTTATGCTGTGGTGTTCAAACTTTGGTATCAAGGGACCTAACGTGTGCCAGGAAAACATTCCTCACACCATTACACCACCGCCACCAGCCTGTACTGTTGACACCAGGCAGGATGAGGCCATGGACTCATGCTGCTTATGCTTAATCCTGACTCTGCCATCAACGCAACAGGAACTGGGATGTGTCAGACCAGGCAATGTTTTTCCACCCATTAATTGTCCAGTGTTGGTGAATGTGTGCCCACTGGAGCCGCTTCTTCATCTGCTGCAATTGCCCATCCGTGACAAGGATCAACGAGTTGTGCGTTCTGAGATGCTGTTCTGCAAACAACTGTTGTTTTGCACCTTTATTTGCCTGTTTGTGGCCCACTTACAGCAGGAACGCACAATCCCTCCTCAGTGCTCAGACTGTCCGCAATAGGCTGAGTCAGGCTGGACTGAGGGCTTGTAGGCCTGTTGTAAAGCAGGTCCTCACCAGACATCACCGGCAACAACATTGCCTATGGGCACAAACCCACTGTCGCTAGGACCAGACAGGACTGGAAAACGTGCTCTTCACTGACGAGTCGCGGTTTTGTCTGAACAGGGGTGATGGTCGGAATTGCGTTTATCGTTGAAGGAATGAGCGTTACACCGAGGCTTGCATTCTGGAGCGGGAGCGATTTGGAGGTGGAGGGTCCGTCATGGTCTGGGGCGGTGTGTCACAGCATCATCAGACTGAGCTTGTTGTCATTGCAGGCAATCTCAACGCTGTGCGTTACAGGGAAGACATCCTCCTCCCTCATGTGGTACTCTTCCTGCAGGCTCATCCTGACATGACCCTCCAGCATGACAATGCCACCAGCCATACTGCTCGTTCTGTGCGTGATTTCCTGCAAGACAGGAATGTCAGTGTTCTGCCATGGCCAGCGAAGAGCCCGAATCTCAATCCCATTGAGCACGTCTGGGACCTGTACGATCGGAGGGTGAGGGCTAGGGCCATTCCCCCCAGAAATGTCCGGGAACTTGCAGGTGCCTTGGTGGAAGAGTGGGGTAACATCTCACAGCAAGAACTGGCAAATCTGGTGCAGTCCATGAGGAGGAGATGCACTGCAGTACTTAATGTAGCTGGTGGCCACACCAGATACTGACTGTTACTTTGGATTTTGACCCCCCCCCCCCTCCCCCCTTTGTTCAGGGACACATTATTCAATTTCTGTTAGTCACATGTCTGTGAAACTTATTCAGTTCATGTCTCAGTTGTTGAATCTTGTTATGTTCATACAAATATTTAGAGGACGTTTCTTTTTTTTGCTGAGTTTATATAGTACATTTGGTGTGGTTACCCTTAGATATATTCTCCAGAATTTCACAGAGGCATATTTTGTCAATTTTTTTAATTATCTTCAGAAAAATGTGCCAATGCTTTTTACATTCGTGTTCAGTATTTTACAGATAGAAAGATGGAAAAAGGTTTTTTCACCAATCTTCTCTGTAAAAGTTCGGTCCTGGAGTGTCCCAACAAAATAACAATCCTCTCTGTAAAAGTTCGGTCCTGGAGTGTCCCAACAAAATAACAATCTTCTCTGTAAAAGTTCGGTCCTGGTGTGTCCCAACAAAATAAAACCAAAATATTGGTTGAACTTCATCCAGTGTTCAGAAAAATGTATTTGCAGGATATGCAAATATTCACATATTTAATGAGATATCGCCTCATTTGCATATTTTAATACAATATCTCAGAGAAATTGTAATACAAAAAAGTATTGTATTTGTGTCTACATTCAACTGGCAAAAATGTATTCAATCAATTAAGTTGGAATCCCTTTGTTGCTATTGTCTGCATGGTGTGTATGTTACTAATGCCTCATTATACCATTCCACCATGTGTCCGTCAAGACAGAAGCATTTACAGCTCTCTTTGTTTCTCCGCAATATGCCTCGGCGCACACACACACACACACACACACACACACACACACACACACACACACACACACACACACACACACACACACACACACACACACCCTTCCTTTGTCCTTTTCTCTCCTCACTACAGATCTGCAGTTGCACAGAGGTGTGTGTGATTACGTGTGTGCGTTCCTGCGTGTGTGTGTGTGTGCGTGCGTGCGTGCGCGCGTGTGTGTGTGTGCGTGCGTGCGTGCGCGTGCGTGCGTGTGGACCTATAGGGCCTCATAAGCCAATCATTGTCACAGCAGCCACATGTCACCATAAATTCTGCATGCAGTTTATGTTTTAAACATATTTTCTTCAGCCCCTCTTCCTTCCATCCCTCCACCCCTCTTTCTACCCTGCCCCCCACAAACAGATGGAGACATAGACAGTGCACACAATATGAACACATACAGACATGCCTACACATTCTGTTCGGTCGTTCTCTTTCTCTCCTTTCTCTCCTTTCTCTATCTTATTCCAACTATCTTTTTCTCTGTGATAAGTGATAGAGGAGTTGATTGCTATGGTGACCTGGCATGCATCTTTAGATAGATAACAGGTTGGTGCCAAACCAGTCCCACCATGGACACTTACCAAAAGTAACCATCCACGAACACACACTGTCCATACAACTTCAGCAGGAGGGACAACTGCACAGAGAAGACAATGAAAAACAGAGAGCGAGTGAGAGAAAGAGAGAGAGAGACTGACAGAGAGAGAGACCGACAGAGAGAGAGACCGACAGAGAGAAAGAGAGCAACTGACAGAGAGATTGAGAGACAGAGAGAGACAGAGAGAGAGAGAGAGAGAGAGACACACAGAGAGCGAGAGAGAGAGACACAGAGAGAGAGAGAGAGAGACACACAGAGAGCGAGAGAGAGAGACACAGAGAGCGAGAGAGAGAGAGAGACAGAGAGAGAGAGAGAGAGAGAGAGAGAGAGACAGAGAGAGAGAGAGACACAGAGAGAGAGAGAGAGAGAGAGAGACACAAAGAGAGAGAGAGACAGACAGAGACACAGAGACAGACAGAGACAGAGAGACACAGAGAGAGAGAGACACAGAGAGAGAGATTGGAGGCTGATACAGGGAAAGGGTAAAGTTAGTCTGTTAAACATTGATGGAAACCAATCTACTGGGGAAGCAGACAATGTGGATGTGACTAGGAGAATCTACTGTGGAAGCAGACAATGTGGATGTGACTGGGAGAATCTACTGGGGAAGCAGACAATGTGGATGTGACTGGGAGAATCTACTGGGGAAGCAGACAATGTGGATGTGACTAGGATAATCTACTGGGGAAGCAGACAATGTGGATGTGACTAGGAGAATCTACTGGGGAAGCAGACAATGTGGATGTGACTGGGATAATCTACTGGGGAAGCAGACAATGTGGATGTGACTAGGAGAATCTACTGGGGAAGCAGACAATGTGGATGTGACTGGGAGAATCTACTGTGGAAGCAGACAATGTGGATGTGACTAGGATAATCTACTGGGGAAGCAGACAATGTGGATGTGACTGGGATAATCTACTGGGGAAGCACACAATGTGGATGTGACTGGGATAATCTACTGGGGAAGCAGACAATGTGGATGTGACTGGGAGAATCTACTGGGGAAGGAAGCAGACAATGTGGATGTGACTGGGATAATCTACTGGGGAAGCAGACAATGTGGATGTGACTGGGATAATCTACTGGGGAAGCAGACAATGTGGATGTGACTGGGAGAATCTACTGGGGAAGGAAGCAGACAATGTGGATGTGACTGGGATAATCTACTGGGGAAGCAGACAATGTGGATGTGACTGGGAGAATCTACTGGGGAAGCAGACAATGTGGATGTGACAGGGATAATCTACTGGGGAAGCAGACAATGTGGATGTGAGGGGGAGAATCTACTGGGGAAGGAAGCAGATAATGTGGATGTGAGGGGGAGAATCTACTGGGGAAGCAGACAATGTGGATGTGACTGGGAGAATCTACTGGGGAAGGAAATAGACAATGTGGATGTGACTGGGAGAATCTACTGGGGAAGGAAATAGACAATGTGGATGTGACTGGGAGAATCTACTGGGGAAGGAAGCAGACAATGTGGATGTGACTAGGATAATCTACTGGGGAAGCAGACAATGTGGATGTGACTGGGATAATCTACTGGGGAAGCAGACAATGTGGATGTGACTAGGAGAATCTACTGGGGAAGCAGACAATGTGGATGTGACTGGGATAATCTACTGGGGAAGCAGACAATGTGGATGTGACTGGGAGAATCTACTGGGGAAGCAGACAATGTGGATGTGACTAGGAGAATCTACTGGGGAAGCAGACAATGTGGATGTGACTGGGATAATCTACTGGGGAAGCAGACAATGTGGATGTGACTAGGAGAATCTACTGGGGAAGCAGACAATGTGGATGTGACTGGGATAATCTACTGGGGAAGCAGACAATGTGGATGTGACTAGGAGAATCTACTGGGGAAGCAGACAATGTGGATGTGACTGGGAGAATCTACTGGGGAAGCAGACAATGTGGATGTGACTAGGATAATCTACTGGGGAAGCAGACAATGTGGATGTGACTGGGATAATCTACTGGGGAAGCACACAATGTGGATGTGACTAGGATAATCTACTGGGGAAGCAGACAATGTGGATGTGACTGGGAGAATCTACTGGGGAAGGAAGCAGACAATGTGGATGTGACTGGGATAATCTACTGGGGAAGCAGACAATGTGGATGTGACTGGGAGAATCTACTGGGGAAGGAAGCAGACAATGTGGATGTGACTGGGATAATCTACTGGGGAAGCAGACAATGTGGATGTGACTGGGAGAATCTACTGGGGAAGGAAGCAGACAATGTGGATGTGACTGGGATAATCTACTGGGGAAGCAGACAATGTGGATGTGACTGGGAGAATCTACTGGGGAAGCAGACAATGTGGATGTGACAGGGATAATCTACTGGGGAAGCAGACAATGTGGATGTGAGGGGGGGAATCTACTGGGGAAGGAAGCAGATAATGTGGATGTGAGGGGGAGAATCTACTGGGGAAGCAGACAATGTGGATGTGACTGGGAGAATCTACTGGGGAAGGAAATAGACAATGTGGATGTGACTGGGAGAATCTACTGGGGAAGGAAATAGACAATGTGGATGTGACTGGGAGAATCTACTGGGGAAGGAAGCAGACAATGTGGATGTGACTGGGAGAATCTACTGGGGAAGCAGATAATGTGGATGTGAGGGGGAGAATCTACTGGGGAAGGAAGCAGACAATGTGGATGTGAGGGGGAGAATCTACTGGGGAAGGAAGCAGACAATGTGGATGTGACTGGGAGAATCTACTGGGGAAGGAAATAGACAATGTTCATGTGACTGGGAGAATCTACTGGGGAAGGAAGCAGACAATGTGGATGTGACTGGGAGAATCTACTGGGGAAGGAAGCAGACAATGTGGATGTGAGGGGGAGAATATACTGGGGAAGGAAGCAGACAATGTGGATGTGACTTGGAGAATCTACTGGGGAAGGAAGCAGACAATGTGGATGTGACTGGGATAATCTACTGGGGAAGGAAATTGACAAGGTGGATGTGACAGGGAGAATCTACTGGGGAAGGAAATAGACAATGTTCATGTGACTGGGAGAATCTACTGGGGAAGGAAATAGACAAGGTGGATGTGACTGGGAGAATCTACTGGGGAAGGAAGCAGACAATGTGGATGTGACTGGGAGAATCTACTGGGGAAGGAAATAGACAATGTTCATGTGACTGGGAGAATCTACTGGGGAAGGAAGCAGACAATGTGGATGTGACAGGGAAAATCTACTGGGGAAGCAGACAATGTGGATGTGACTGGGAGAATCTACTGGGGAAGGAAGCAGACAATGTGGATGTGACTGGGATAATCTACTGGGGAAGCAGACAATGTGGATGTGACTGGGAGAATCTACTGGGGAAGGAAGCAGACAATGTGGATGTGACTGGGATAATCTACTGGGGAAGCAGACAATGTGGATGTGACTGGGAGAATCTACTGGGGAAGCAGACAATGTGGATGTGACAGGGATAATCTACTGGGGAAGCAGACAATGTGGATGTGAGGGGGAGAATCTACTGGGGAAGGAAGCAGATAATGTGGATGTGAGGGGGAGAATCTACTGGGGAAGCAGACAATGTGGATGTGACTGGGAGAATCTACTGGGGAAGGAAATAGACAATGTGGATGTGACTGGGAGAATCTACTGGGGAAGGAAATAGACAATGTGGATGTGACTGGGAGAATCTACTGGGGAAGGAAGCAGACAATGTGGATGTGACTAGGATAATCTACTGGGGAAGCAGACAATGTGGATGTGACTGGGATAATCTACTGGGGAAGCAGACAATGTGGATGTGACTGGGAGAATCTACTGGGGAAGGAAATAGACAATGTTCATGTGACTGGGAGAATCTACTGGGGAAGGAAATAGACAAGGTGGATGTGACTGGGAGAATCTACTGGGGAAGGAAGCAGACAATGTGGATGTGACTGGGAGAATCTACTGGGGAAGGAAATAGACAATGTTCATGTGACAGGGAGAATCTACTGGGGAAGGAAGCAGACAATGTGGATGTGACAGGGAAAATCTACTGGGGAAGCAGACAATGTGGATGTGACTGGGAGAATCTACTGGGGAAGGAAGCAGACAATGTGGATGTGACTGGGATAATCTACTGGGGAAGCAGACAATGTGGATGTGACTGGGAGAATCTACTGGGGAAGGAAGCAGACAATGTGGATGTGACTGGGATAATCTACTGGGGAAGCAGACAATGTGGATGTGACTGGGAGAATCTACTGGGGAAGCAGACAATGTGGATGTGACAGGGATAATCTACTGGGGAAGCAGACAATGTGGATGTGAGGGGGAGAATCTACTGGGGAAGGAAGCAGATAATGTGGATGTGAGGGGGAGAATCTACTGGGGAAGCAGACAATGTGGATGTGACTGGGAGAATCTGCTGGGGAAGGAAATAGACAATGTGGATGTGACTGGGAGAATCTACTGGGGAAGGAAATAGACAATGTGGATGTGACTGGGAGAATCTACTGGGGAAGGAAGCAGACAATGTGGATGTGACTGGGAGAATCTACTGGGGAAGCAGACAATGTGGATGTGAGGGGGAGAATCTACTGGGGAAGGAAGCAGACAATGTGGATGTCAGGGGGAGAATCTACTGGAGAAGCAGACAATGTGGATGTGACTGGGAGAATCTACTGGGGAAGGAAGCAGACAATGTTCATGTGACTGGGAGAATCTACTGGGGAAGGAAGCAGACAATGTGGATGTGACTGGGAGAATCTACTGGGGAAGGAAGCAGACAATGTGGATGTGAGGGGGAGAATATACTGGGGAAGGAAGCAGACAATGTGGATGTGACTGGGAGAATCTACTGGGGAAGGAAGCAGACAATGTGGATGTGACTGGGAGAATCTACTGGGGAAGGAAGCAGACAATGTGGATGTGACTGGGAGAATCTACTGGGGAAGGAAATAGACAAGGTGGATGTGACAGGGAGAATCTACTGGGGAAGCAGACAATGTGGATGTGACTGGGAGAATCTACTGGGGAAGGAAGCAGACAATGTGGATGTGACTGGGAGAATCTACTGGGGAAGGAAATAGACAATGTTCATGTGACTGGGAGAATCTACTGGGGAAGGAAGCAGACAATGTGGATGTGACTGGGATAATCTACTGGGGAAGCAGACAATGTGGATGTGACTGGGAGAATCTACTGGGGAAGGAAGCAGACAATGTGGATGTGACTGGGAGAATCTACTGGGGAAGGAAGCAGACAATGTGGATGTGAGGGGAACAATTTACTGGTTACTGTACCATGTGACTGGGAGAATCTACTGGGGAAGGAAATAGACAATGTTCATGTGACTGGGAGAATCTACTGGGGAAGGAAGCAGACAATGTGGATGTGACTGGGAGAATCTACTGGGGAAGCAGACAATGTGGATGTGACTGGGAGAATCTACTGGGGAAGGAAGCAGACAATGTGGATGTGACTGGGAGAATCTACTGGGGAAGGAAGCAGACAATGTGGATGTGAGGGGAACAATTTACTGGTTACTGTACCATGTGACTGGGAGAATCTACTGGGGAAGGAAATAGACAATGTTCATGTGACTGGGAGAATCTACTGGGGAAGGAAGCAGACAATGTGGATGTGACTGGGAGAATCTACTGGGGAAGCAGACAATGTGGATGTGACTGGGAGAATCTACTGGGGAAGGAAGCAGACAATGTGGATGTGACTGGGAGAATCTACTGGGGAGGGAAGCAGACAATGTGGATGTGAGGGGAACAATTTACTGGTTACTGTACCAGCACCAACTTTCTCTCTCCTTCTCTGTGTGTGTGTGTGTGTGTGTGTGTGTGTGTGTGTGTGTGTGTGTGTGTGTGTGTGTGTGTGTGTGTGTGTGTGTGTGTGTGTGTGTGCTAACATGTGAGCGTGTCTAAGCGGAAAACTCCTCTTGCACAATAACTTATCCTCACAATAATATTTCACTTTTTTCATCCTTTTGAGTTGTTTGTGTAAACGTTTTAAAACTCTTTAATTGCAAGGCTAGGGGAAAAACAAATGACAGGCAAAACTATTGTATTTAAATTCCGAGAATGTAATGAAACATAAATGTATAATGCATCTGGCTGGGGGACACTGGAGTGTAGTGTGAATAATTAACAATGTTATATTATACTGCTGTTAGAAACTCCTCAGCTATACTACTTTAAAATGCTGCTGATCATTTCATTGTGGATCTGGTTTTCTTTTCATTAAACCATCAGGAAAATAATTGAATGGATTGTGCATCCCTAAATCTTTCATTTTCACTTCTTCTTCTTCCGACCTAAGTTTCACAGTGTGAATGATGGTGTTTGCACCCAAACAAGGGGTGTGATATGACATGTTCTGCCAGTTAAATAATTAAGTCAGAGTGTTTGGGCGGGTGGCCTAACAGACAAACTAATCTGAGATGATAGGGTACAGAGAGAGAGGCAGGTCTGAGAGGGACATTAGACATTTATTATTTTATCATCTCTTATACAGTATATCATTTACATAGAGAGAACCCATTAAGATTCATAGACAAAGGCACTCTGGGGCAAGAGGCAAGAAGGGAGGTGAGACATGAGCCTTGATTATCCCTGGTACAAACGTGTCCTTTGTCCTTATCTTGTCCACATTCTGATTGTGCCCACATTTCAAGACATGCGTCTACACATGGTATTCGTCCACTGTGTCTGCATTAGTGACCAGATGTCATGGTTCCTCCCTGTATGCACATTATTTGACAGATATTCTTAAAAAATAATATTGAATTATCTATTTTAAGAAACATTAACATTAACGGCATAAGTCAATGGTGCATCCTGTCAATGGTTTTCAACAGCGATATAATTATGATTGAAATGTTTTTTCTGTCCAGATCCCTCTACACTTGTAAGATATCCAGACAAAATGCGTCAGAAAGATCTGATCACAATCAGATCACAATGTGTTTTTTAATCATCTACACCTGTCTAGAAATGTGGGCACAGTCAGAATATGTGGACGCATGTTAGAAATAGTTAGAAACGGGACTAGAGAGTAGAGGGGAGAAAAAGAGGAATGGAGGGAAAGATGGAGGGAGGAAGAGAGTAGAGGGGAGAAAGAGGGCTGCAGGGAGAGAAGGAGGGAGAGAGTAGAGGGGAGAGAAATAGGAATGCAGGGAGAGAGGGAGGGAGGACGAGAGTAGAGGGGAGTGAAAGAGGAATGGAGGGAAAGATGGATGAAGGAAGAGAGTAGAGGGGAGAGAAAGAGGGCTGAAGGGAGAGAAGGAGGGAGTGATTAGAGGGGAGAGAAAGAGGAATGCAGGGAAAGATGGAGGGAGGAAGAGAGTAGAGGGGAGAGAAAGAGGGATGCAGGGAAAGATGGATGAGGGAGAGAGTAGAGGGGAGAAAAAGAGGGATCAGGGAGAGAGGGAGGGAGAGCCCTGCAGACATATGGGTCAGAAACCATACTTCACTCCTTTCGAAGTTCAAACTGGCAGAAAGATAGAAACATTATTTGTAGTAGCATCAGCAGCAGTACAGTGGCAAGCAAAAACTACCTAGAAGGAAGAAATCTCAAGAGGAATCAGACGCAGGGGGGCTGAGAAGTGCAGGAGGGAACAGATTTAGGAGGGAGGGAGGGAAGCAGAGAAAGATGGAAAGATCCCCCCTCTCCCTTATCCCCCTCTCCTCTGTGTCCATCTCCATGGTCCCCCCTCTCTGTCAGCTAGTCT
The DNA here is from genome assembly GCF_045791955.1 of Oncorhynchus clarkii lewisi. Lineage (NCBI taxonomy): Eukaryota > Metazoa > Chordata > Actinopteri > Salmoniformes > Salmonidae > Oncorhynchus > Oncorhynchus clarkii. The sequence goes on along the minus strand of NC_092158.1, from coordinate 17,877,724 downwards.
GGCCTGGCAGGCAGACAGAGTTGATGGCCCTTATGAAAATATGATCAATTCAATCGGGCTGCAAATTTTATGAGCCGGCCGTGTCAAAACAATCTCTTCTGTGACGTCTGACACAGCATGGCAGGCACTGAATCAGAAAATATGACGAGCATTGACCTGGCCTGAAACCCTCTCCTTCTCACTAATATTATGTATGACTGTCTCTCATGCTTATTGAACACCCCCTCATCCCCCTCACATCCTCACATTCTCACCACCTCACACCCCTAATCCCCTCACACCCCTCATCCCCCTCACATCCTCACACCCCTCATCCCCTCACACTCCTCAAATCTTCACCCCTCACACCCTCACATCCTGATCCCCTCACACCCCTCATCCCTCCATCCCCTCTCCTCCTCTATTCTGTAGTCATGTTGTTAGGCCAGTGCAGATAAACTATTATGTCTGCCTGACACCATTCTATTATCACTACCCCCACTTTCTTTAATTCAATTTCTATATTCAATACAGAGTCCAGCAGAGAGAACTCTGTTTTTAATTTACGCCCTTATCTCGTTGCAGGGCACACTGGGTAATGAGACCAGATATGCCTGGATGGGGAGGAGAGGGGGAGGGGAGGGTCCTCGGTGGCCAAATTCTCATCTCTCCACTCAACCAAAAGAAAACATTAATATTTAAAATGAATGCAAATATCCTTAAATGGGTAATACATGCCCAAAACTCCAAATGAAATTACGGTTAAACGCTGATTGAAAATAGGTGAATAATTTCAATGTCTCTGAGAGAAATGAAAATGCAACCCTAAGTGGGAGTGAGTGCACACAGAGACGGTGAACTAAAGAAACACTTTTCACATGGATGAAAGCAACCAATTAATGTTCCAAATGTTGATTTTCTGAACAAGAACCTACCTTCCAGTACTACCCAGGACCTGGCTGTCTGGGTTTCTAGTACCTAGCTGTCTGGGATTCTAGTACCTAGCTGTCTGGGTTTCTAGTACCTAGCTGTCTGGGTTTCTAGTACCTAGCTGTCTTGGTTTCTATTGCCTAGTTTTCTGTGTTTCTAGTTCCTAGCTGTTTGTGTTTCTAGTTCCCTAGTTGTCTGGGTTTCTAGTACCTAGCTGTCTGGGTTTCTAGTACCTAGCTGTCTGGGTTTCTAGTACCTATCTGTCTTGATATCTTGTACTTTGCTGTCTGTGTTTTTATGTAGAGAGTATCTAGCTGTCCGGGTTTCTAGTACCTACCTGTCTTGGTTTCTTATGCCTAGTTGTTTGGGTTTCTAGTACCTAGCTGTCTGGGATTCTAGTGCCTAGCTCTCTGGGTTTCTAGTACCTAGTTGTCTTGGTTTCTAGTGCCCTATTCTCTGAGTTTCTAGTGCCTAGTTGTCTGGGTTTCTGTTACCTAGCTGTCTGTGTTTCTAGTACCTAGTTTTCTGGGTTTCTAGTACCTAGCTGTCTGTGTTTCTAGTACATAGCTGTCTGGGTTCCAAGTACCTAGCTGTCTGGGTTTCTAGTATCTAGCTGTATGGTTTCTAGTCATTTGCTGTCTGGGCATCTAGTACCTTGATGTCTAGGTTTCTATACCTAGCTGTCTGTGTTTCTAGTACATAGCTGTCTGGGTTTCTAGTGCCTAGCTTTCTTTGTTTCTTTTTTAAAATTTTTAAATTTTTTGAATTTTACCCCTTTTTCTCCCCAATTTCGTAGTATCCAATTGTTGTAGTAGCTACTATCTTGTCTCATCGCTACAACTCCCGTACGGGCTCGGGAGAGACGAAGGTTGAAAGTCATGCATCCTCCGATACACAACCAACCAAGCCGCTGCTTCTTTAACACAGCGCACATCCAACCCGGAAGCCAGCCGCACCAATGCGCCGGAGGGTATCTAGTATCTAGCTGTCTCGATTTCTAGTACCCAGCTGTCTGGGTTTCTAGTACCTAGTTGTCTGTGTTTCTATTGCCCAGTTGTCTGTGTTTCTAGTACCTAGCTGTCTGTGTTTCTAGTACCTAGCTGTCTGGGTTTCTAGTACCAATTTGTCTGGGTATCTAGGACTTAGCTGTCTGGGATTCTGGTACTTGGTTCTCTGGGTTTCTAGTACCTAGCTGTCTGGGGATCCAGTACCTAGTTGTCTGGGTATCTAGGTACTAGAAACCCAGACAACTATGCATTAGAAACCCAGACAGCTCAGTACTAGCTGTCTGGATTTCTAGTACCTAGCTGTCTGGGTTTCTAAGTACCTGGCTGTCTGGGTATCTAGTACATAGCTGTTTGGGACACTAGTACCTAGTTGTCTGGTTTTCTAGTATCTATCTGTCTGGGTTTCTAGTGCCTAGCTGTCTCGGTTTCTAGTGCCTAGCTGTCTGGGTTTCTAGTACCCAGCTGTCTGGGTTTCTAGTACCTAGTTGTCTGTGTTTCTATTGCCCAGTTGTCTGTGTTTCTAGTACCTAGCTGTCTGTGTTTCTAGTACCTAGCTGTCTGGGTTTCTATTGCCTTGTTGTCTGGGTTTCTAGTACCTAGCTGTCTGGGTATCTGGCACCTAGTTGTCTGGCTTTTTAGTACCTAGCTGTCTGGGTTTCTAGTACATAGCTGTCTGGGTTTCTAGTACCTAGCTGTCTTGGTTTCTATTGCCTAGTTTTCTGTGTTTCTAGTTCCTAGCTGTCTGTGTTTCTAGTTCCCTAGTTGTCTGGGTTTCTAGTACCTAGCTGTCTGGGTTTCTAGCACCTAGCTGTCTGGGTATCTAGTACATAGCTTTCTGGGTTTGTAGTACCTAGCTGTCTGGGTTTGTAGTATCTAGCTGTCCGGGTTTCTAGTACCTACCTGTCTTGGTTTCTTATGCCTAGTTGTTTGGGTTTCTAGTACCTAGCTGTCTTTGTTTCTATTGCCTAGTTTTCTTTGTTTCTAGTTCCTAGCTGTCTGTGTTTCTAGTTCCCTAGTTGTCCTATGACATTTGACCAGGTTTCTAGTACCTAGCTGTCTGGGTTTCTAGTACCTAGTTGTCTGGGTTTCTAGTACCTAGCTGTCTGGGTTTCTATTGCCTTGTTGTCTGGTTTTCTAGTACCTAGCTGTCTGGGTATCTAGTACCTAGCTTTCTGGGTTTGTAGTACCTAGCTGGGTATCTAGTACCTTGCTGTCTGCGTTTCTAAAACCTAGTTGTCAGGGTTTCTAGTACCTAGCTGTCTGGGTTTCTAGTACCTAGATATCTGTGTTTCTAGTACCTAGCCACCTGGGTATCTAGTACCCTGCTGTCTTTGTTTCTAGTACTGAGCTGTCATTTTTTCTAAAGCCTAGCTGTCTATGTTTCTAGTACATAGCTGTCTGGGTTCCTAGTACCTAGCTGTCTGGGTTTCTAGTATCTAGCTGTATGGGTTTCTAGTAATTTGCTGTCTGGGCATCTAGTACCTTGCTGTCTAGGTTTCTATACCTAGCTGTCTGTGTTTCTAGTACCTAGCTGTCTGGGTTTCTAGTGCCTAGCTTTCTTTGTTTCTAGAACCTAGCTGTCTGGGTTTCTAGTACATAGCTGTTTGGGACACTAGTACCTAGTTGTCTGGTTTTCTAGTATCTAGCTGTCTCGATTTCTAGTATCCAGCTGTCTGGGTTTCTAGTACCTAGTTGTCTGTGTTTCTATTGCCCAGTTGTCTGTGTTTCTAGTACCTAGCTGTCTGTGTTTCTAGTACCTAGCTGTCTGGGTTTCTATTGCCTTGTTGTCTGGGTTTCTAGCACCTAGCTGTCTGGGTATCTAGTACATAGCTTTCTGGGTTTTTAGTACCTAGCTGTCTGGGTTTCTAGTACCTAGCTGTCTGGGTTTCTAGTACCTAGCTGTCTTGGTTTCTATTGCCTAGTTTTCTGTGTTTCTAGTTCCTAGCTGTTTGTGTTTCTAGTTCCCTAGTTGTCTGGGTTTCTAGTACCTAGCTGTCTGGGTTTCTAGTACCTAGCTGTCTGGGTTTCTAGTACCTATCTGTCTTGATATCTTGTACTTTGCTGTCTGTGTTTTTATGTAGAGAGTATCTAGCTGTCCGGGTTTCTAGTACCTACCTGTCTTGGTTTCTTATGCCTAGTTGTTTGGGTTTCTAGTACCTAGCTGTCTGGGATTCTAGTGCCTAGCTCTCTGGGTTTCTAGTACCTAGTTGTCTTGGTTTCTAGTGCCCTATTCTCTGAGTTTCTAGTGCCTAGTTGTCTGGGTTTCTGTTACCTAGCTGTCTGTGTTTCTAGTACCTAGTTTTCTGGGTTTCTAGTACCTAGCTGTCTGTGTTTCTAGTACATAGCTGTATGGGTTCCAAGTACCTAGCTGTCTGGGTTTCTAGTATCTAGCTGTATGGTTTCTAGTCATTTGCTGTCTGGGCATCTAGTACCTTGATGTCTAGGTTTCTATACCTAGCTGTCTGTGTTTCTAGTACATAGCTGTCTGGGTTTCTAGTGCCTAGCTTTCTTTGTTTCTTTTTTAAAAAATTTTAATTTTTTGAATTTTACCCCTTTTTCTCCCCAATTTCGTAGTATCCAATTGTTGTAGTAGCTACTATCTTGTCTCATCGCTACAACTCCCGTACGGGCTCGGGAGAGACGAAGGTTGAAAGTCATGCATCCTCCGATACACAACCAACCAAGCCGCTGCTTCTTTAACACAGCGCACATCCAACCCGGAAGCCAGCCGCACCAATGCGCCGGAGGAAACACCGTGCACCTGGCCACCTTGGCTAGCGTACACTGCGCCCAGCCCGCCACAGGAGTCGCTGGTGCGCGATGAGACAAGGACACCCCTACCGACCAAGCCCTCCGTAACCCGGGCGACGCTAGGCCAATTGTGCGTCGCCCCACGGACCTCCCGGTCGCGGCCGGTTACGACAGAGCCTGGGCGCGAACCCAGGACTCTGATGGCACAGCTGGCGCTGCAGTACAGCGCCCTTAACCACTGCGCCACCCGGGAGGCAGCTTTCTTTGTTTCTAGAACCTAGCTGTCTGGGTTTCTAGTACCTAGTTGTCTGGTTTTCTAGTATCTATCTGTCTGGGTTTCTAGTGCCTAGCTGTCTCGGTTTCTAGTGCCTAGCTGTCTGGGTTTCTAGTACCTAGTTGTCTGGGTATCTAGTATCTAGCTGTCTCGATTTCTAGTACCCAGCTGTCTGGGTTTCTAGTACCTAGTTGTCTGTGTTTCTATTGCCCAGTTGTCTGTGTTTCTAGTACCTAGCTGTCTGTGTTTCTAGTACCTAGCTGTCTGGGTTTCTATTGCCTTGCTGTCTGGGTTTCTAGTACCTAGCTGTCTGGGTATCTTGCACCTAGTTGTCTGGCTTTTTAGTACCTAGCTGTCTGGGTTTCTAGTACCTAGCTGTCTGGGTTTCTAGTTCCTAGCTGTCTTGGTTTCTATTGCCTAGTTTTCTGTGTTTCTAGTTCCTAGCTGTCTGTGTTTCTAGTTCCCTAGTTGTCTGGGTTTCTAGTACCTAGCTGTCTGGGTTTCTAGTACCTAGCTGTCTGGGTATCTAGTACCTAGTTGTCTGGGTTTCTAGTACCTAGCTGTCTGGGTTTCTATTGCCTTGTTGTCTGGGTTTCTAGCACCTAGCTGTCTGGGTATCTAGTACATAGCTTTCTGGGTTTGTAGTACCTAGCTGTCTGGGTTTGTAGTATCTAGCTGTCCGGGTTTCTAGTACCTACCTGTCTTGGTTTCTTATGCCTAGTTGTTTGGGTTTCTAGTACCTAGCTGTCTGGGATTCTAGTGCCTAGCTCTCTGGGTTTCTAGTACCTAGTTGTCTTGGTTTCTAGTGCCCTATTCTCTGAGTTTCTAGTGCCTAGTTGTCTGGGTTTCTGTTACCTAGCTGTCTGTGTTTCTAGTACCTAGTTTTCTGGGTTTCTAGTACCTAGCTGTCTGTGTTTCTAGTACCTAGTTGTCTGGGTTTCTAGTACCTAGTTGTCTGGGTTTATCGTACCTAGTTGTCTGTGTTTCTAGTACCTAGTTGTCTGGGTTTATCGTACCTAGTTGTCTGGGTTTCTAGTACCTAGTTGTCTGGGTTTCTAGTACCTAGTTGTCTGGGTTTCTAGTACCTATCTGTCTTTATATCTTGTACTTTGCTGTCTGTGTTTTTATGTAGAGAAAATAAATACATCAGGAATGTTGAAATTGCACAAACGAAAAGACACAATTACAAAATAATAATGACAAAATAGCTCTGTTATTCTCATCAGAACAGGTGATGAGGATTTACATGATTATCACAGAGGCAGACTATACAAATGTCACTATGTTCAGGTCTGAGCTTGTTCTCTTTAACTTTGGAATCCGTCCGTGTTCTAGTACCCGTGTGTGTGTGTGTGTGTGTGTGTGTGTGTGTGTGTGTGTGTGTGTGTGTGTGTGTGTGTGTGTGTGTGTGTGTGTGTGTGTGTGTGTTTGTGTGTGTGTGTGTGTGTGTGTGTGTGTGTGTGTGTGTGTGTGTACTATGCGTATTCTGTAGCTGTAGGCGTACTACAGGTTTTTCCTATTGGTGTCGGCTTATTGTAGCTTGACCTTAGAGTGATATACCATTTTTATGAGATTTTTATACACAACCATACATCACCAAACTCAAACTTTCCATAAACAAGTTAGAGAATGACTGATGCAGTATATTGCTGAATGGTGGAATTTCCCCCCCTATAATCATACTAGTTTTGGCACCTCGGTGAAAGCTACTTGTCCTTAATTTTACCCAAGGGGCCGAGCTGCAGCTGACAGTCTGTCTCTTTGTATTTGTATATTTCCTTTCTGAGTGTGTGTGTGTGTGTGTGTGTGTGCGGTGACAGTCTGCCATCTGTTGTTGTGTGGAAAACAAACCTTCAGTCCTATTCTCTGGCTGCAGACAGAACTGAGAGGCAACAATTAAAATTGTTTTAAAATAATAAGTTATTATATCTCATATCTGTTGTAAAAAAAATATACATATATCTGTGTCTTTAGCTGTTATCTTCTTTTTTAGAAAAGTAATATATAATGCTTTGATTTGACATTTGACATTAAAATGACAACACATATTCTACAGCAGGGCTCTCCAACCCCTGTATAAGGGCTCAGGGCCAGACCCAGATGCAGACACGGGAGGAAGGTGGTTTGAGTGCTTGATATTTATTAGTACCAAAAAGGGCAGGCAAGAGAATAGTCGTGGACAGGCAAAAGGTCAAAACCAAATCAGAGTCCAGGAGGTACAGAGTGGCAGGCAAGCTCGAGGTCAGGGCAGGCAGACTGGTCATGCAAGCGGGTACAGAGTACAGAAAACAGGCAAGGGTCAAACCGGGAGGACTAGCAAAAGAGAGAATAGCAAAGCAGGAGCACGCTGGTTGACTTGAAACAGACAAGACAAACTTTTACAGAGCGACAGGAAACACAGGGATAAATACACTGGGGAAAATAAGTGACACTTGGAGGGGGCGTGACACCCTGATCCTGGAGAGATCCCTTCCTGCAGGTTTTTGCTCCATCCCCAGTTGTAACTACCTTGATTCAGCTTATCAACCAACTAATTATTAGAATCAGGTGCGCTAAATTAGAGTTGGAGTGAAAACCTACAGGATGATATCTCGCCAGGAACAGGGTTAGAGAGCCTTGTTCTTCATCACACAGTGTTGCTAGACGCTATAGGACTCACGGTTCACTGGGAGAGAATGGTGAACATCGCCCCTAGTGGCCAAGGTGTCAACTGCAGTAACTCTAGACAAAGCCCAGCCTGGGTACCTGGCTGTCTGTTCCTGTTCAGCTTTGACCCATGTTACACTGTTGCCTTGCCAACAACAAGCTGGCGACAGCACAGAAAGGTGGCAGTCTATACAGACACAAAAGTCTAACAAAAGCTTGTATAAAGTTTACACAAAACTCTGCAACTGGCCGGACCCAGGTGGTGATGGTAGGCAACAACACCTCCGCCAAGCTGATCCTCAACAAGGGGGCCCTTCAGATGTCTGTGCTTTGTCCCCTCCTGTACTCCATGTTAACCCATGACTGTGTGGCCACGCATGACTCCAACACCATCATCAAGTTTGCTGACGACATGACGGTGGTAAGCCTGATCACCGATGGCAATGAGACAGCCTACAGGATTGGAGGCCGGAGACTTAGCAGTGTGGTGCCAGGACAACAGCCTCTCCCTCAACATCAGTAAGACCAAGGAGCTGATTGTGGACTATTAGAGAAAGAGGGGAGAGCACGCCCCCATCCACATCGACAAGACTGTAGTGGAGCGGGTAGAGAGCTTCAAGTTCCTTGGCGTCCACATCACTAAGGACTTAACATGGTTGACACACACCCGCACAGTTGTGAAGAGGACACGACAATACCTCCTCTCCCTCGGGAGGATGAAAAGATTTGGCATGGGCCCTCGGATCCTCAAAACGTTCTATAGCTGCAATATTGAGAGCATCTCGACTGCAAAGCTCTATAGAGGGTGGTGCAGACAGCCCAATGCATCACTGGGGCCCTGCCGTCCAGGATCTTTTTATCAGGTCGGTGTCAGAGGAAGGACCAAAAAATTGCCAAAGACAAAGTTTACTGCTACAGTCCGGCAAATGGTACCAGAGCATCGGCTCTCAGACCAACAGGTTCTGAGATAGCTTCTACCCTACTCCATAAGACTGCTAAATAGTTAATTAAATGGTTACCTGGACTATGTGCATTAACCACATCTTGCACTGACTTTATGCACACTCACAAGACTGTATATACACACTATACCGTCAGAAAGTATTCACACTCCTTTACCTGTTCCACATGTTGTTGTTACACATTGAATTTATAATGGATTCAATTGAGATTGTGTGTCACTGATCTACACACAGTAAGTACCCCATAATGTCAAAGTGGAATTTTGTTTGTAAATATTTTTTTATTAATAATGTAACACAACAAAATGTGGAATAAGTCAAGGTGCATGAATTATTTCTGAAGGCACTGTACTCACAAACACCACACTGACACAAAAAACCTACACACATTGACATACACTACATACGCACACACACACACACACACACATACAGACACAACACACACACACGTACACACACACACACGCACGCACGCACGCACGCACGCACGCACGCACGCACGCACGCACACACACACACACACACACACACACACACACACACACACACACACACACACACACACACACTCACTCAGGCTCATATGCTGCTACTACTCTGTTCTTTATTTTACTCTTATTACTATCTATCCTGATGCAGAGTCACCTTACCCCGCCTTCATGTGCATATCTACCTCAGATACTGTACCCTGCACCCCTGCACATTGATCTGCTACTGGTACTCTTGTGTATTTTATTCCTCTTATTTTACAATTATTTTACTCTGCATCGTTGGGAAGGGCTCGTAAGCAAGCATTTCATGATAAAGTTGTATTCGACACGTGTGACAATACAATTTAATTTGATTTGAAAACAAAATATAAAGAAAATAGAGATATCTCAGGTCAGGGCGTGACACCTCCTCTGGCTACATTGACTTCAATACAAAATCTAGGAGGCTGGTAGGCCACACACAGAGCATTATGGGGGGTTCTTTTTTTTCAAATTACGGGAGATGGAGGAGGTATACTATAAATTGCTTCTTGGGTTTAGAACTTTATTTTTGTGTCCAGTTAGTGCAATTTATTTAAAGTTGCCTTGCTAACATCAGTAGCTAGCTTGCTAGCTACCAGCGGGAGTGTGCAGTTTTCTCTGCCAGAATGGTAGAATGGCCAATGCTGCTGAAAATGTTGTGAACTTTTTGTTGAAGAACCCCTTTCATTATCTGGAGTACACGGAAAAGGTACGAATTAAAAGCGAGGGTCAACCTCTGGCTGAGATCAGTTTCATGAAGAAGGATGGAAAGGTGAGGGTGTTCAATACCAACTGGTATCAAACGTATAGCTGTTTTTTTATATATTGTTTTATTTTTATTTCACCTTTATTTAACCAGGTAGGCTAGTTGAGAACACGTTCTCATTTACAACTGCGACCTGGCCAAGATAAAGCAAAGCAGTGCGACACAAACAACACAGAGTTACACATGGAATAAACAAACGTACAGTCAATAACACAATAGAAAATAATATATACAGTGTGTGTAAATGAGGTAAGATTAGGGAGGTAAGGCAATAAATAGGCCGTAGTGGCAAAGTAATTACAATTTAGCAATTAAACACTGGAGTGATAGATGTGCAGAAGATCAATGTGCAAGTAGAGATACTGGGGTGCAAAGGAGCAAAAAAAACTATATGGGGATGAGGTAGTTGGGTGGGCTATTTACAGATGGGCTATGTACAGGTGCAATGATCTGTAAGCTGCTTTGACAGCTGATGCTTAAAGTTAGTGAGGGAGATATGAGTCTCCAGCTTCAGTGATTTTTGCAATTCGTTCCAGTCATTGGCAGCAGAGAACTGGAAGGAAAGACGGCCAAAGATGGAGTTGGCTTTGGAGGTGACCAGCGAAATATACCTGCTGGAGCGCGTGCTACAGGTGGGTGCTGCTATGGTGACCAGTGAGCTGAGATAAGGCGGGGCTTTACCTAGCAAAGAATGGCTAAATTGTACTGTAAATGTAGTGCTATGTAAGTATATTTATGTACAGTATATTATGTATTTTATTTGTGTTGTTTCCTTTTCGAACCCCAGGAAGAGTAGCTATATTTTACAAGTGTTAGAAATGTTTTTCTCCACTTTGACATCAGAGAGTATTTTGTGAAAATCGTTGTCAAAAAAGGAGAGTAAATCCATTTTAATCCCACTTTGTTACACAACAGATTTTTGGAAAAATCAAGGGGTGTGAATACTTTCTGATGGCACTGTATCCCTTGTGTTAAAAAAACAAAACATTCCCAGTCAGTGCAATGGGATTATACCCCGTGCCCACAAGAGGGCAGCAATGGTGTACAGAAGATGAAGATGACTTCTCACTGAATCACTATAGAGTAGGACTGACTGCTGAGGGGCGGGTGTGTTTATGTGTCATTTCTACATAGAGCTTTTACAGTAAGCAAGAGTTAGGCAGATTGAGAATGAAAGGCAGTGTGACTAAGCATAAAATAGCCTGGTCAAAGTTTTGTTGTATCTGGAGTCATGACAAATAGCAAAGTTAACCATTAACAATGCAAGAGCTCGACATGAGTTCACCTTTTAGCTTGACAGTGGAGGAGGGCTAACTAGAAGACAATGGGATCATTGTTCAAAGGAGAGATTAAGGAAATGAAGCTTTGACTACGTACAGAGTCAGTGAACATAGCCTTGCTATTGAGAAAGGCCGCCATAGGCAGACCTTGCTCTCAAGAGAACACAGGCTATGTGCACACTGCCTACAAAATGAGGTGGAATCTGTGCTGCCCTTCCTAACCTCCTGCCCAATGTATGACCATATTAGAGACACATATTACCCTCAGATTACACAGACCCACAAGGAATTAGAAAACAAACACAATGTTGATAAACTCCCATATCTATTGGGTGAAATACCACAGTGTGCATCACAGCAGCAAGATTTGTAACCTGTTGCCACCATGTAAATACAATACAATATGTAAATATGGATGTTTATTTATTTTCCCTTTTGTACTTGAACTATTTTCAAATCGTTACAACACTGTGTATAGACAGACATAATATGGCATAATATGACATTTGAAATGCCTTTATTATTTTGGAACTTTTGTGAGTGTAAAGTTAACTAAAGTTCATTTTTATTGTTTATTTCACTTTTGTTTATTATTTATTTCACTTGCTTTGTCAATATAAACATATGTTTCCCATGCCAGTAAATCCCCTTAAAATGAAATTGAATTGAGAGAGAGAGGACTGAACTCTCCAGAGAGACAGTTTATCAGCCAACCAGAGGGCAGCATTAACACAGAACACAGACCTGTTTGAGAAGAAAGTTGAGGAGTTAACAGTTGCTCATCATGAGTGAAACATTGACATGCAGTTAGTTAACATAGTTATAAGAGCTTATACATGTTCATAAGGACTCAAAAGGAGTTAATGCATGTTCGTAAGACATTCATGAATCATAGGTCATATGTTTGTCAAACATTCAAGGTTTACTTCATCGTAAAACAGCATTAGACTTTTCCTTCTTCAAGAGGGTCGAGATAGTATCTCTACCCCTCCTCCTCCTGTCCAAACACTCCTCTTCCCTCTCGCTCTCTCGCTTTGTCTACAAACAGCTAATATCTCCTCAACCTCAGATTTCATAAACCACTTTTCTTCTAGAACTAACAGAACAGAAGTCACTTGTTTTTAAGAGGCCACTTCCACTCTCTCTCTTCCCCTTTCTCTCTCTCTCTCTCTCTCCCACCCTCTCCACTCTCTCTTCCACACTCTCTCTTTCTTCCCCTCCCTCTCTGCTCTCTCTTCCACTCACTCTCTCTTCCCCTCTCTTTCACTCTCTCTCTTCCCCTCTTTCTCTCTCTTCCACACTCACTCTCTCTTCCCCTCTCTTTCACTCTCTCTCTCTCTTCCCCTCTCTCTCTCTCTCTCTCTCTCTCTCTTCCACTCTCTCTCTTCCCCTTTGTCTCTCTCTTTCCGCTCTCTCTCAGACTGACAGATAATCAGATTCCTTGCGTGAGACCATGGCATTAGGTCCAGTTGATGTTGATATAACATTTCGCTATTTTCCTTTAAATGAATCCCTCATTCAGCCAGACCAATGGAGCTGCTCTATGGGGACAGCTAAGGTTACAGTCCTGGATTTACACTCACGCTTCAAAACATGCAGCTCTTTTGGCATATCTTCTACCACAGAAGATTCCTGGTTTAGTGTTCCATCAGGTGACTGCTCATTTAGTCAGAACTCATTGGTAGTTTTAACCCAGAGGAAACTTCTCAACATAACACACACAACTGTACTGTTTTGCAGTTCTGATAAATGTAAGCTACTAGAAATCGTAATGAAAGCTTAATGTAAGAAATACAGAAAAAAGGAAAGAAATGAAGACAGAATGAAAACAAACAAACAAGAGAAAGAAAGAAAACAAGGAAAAAATAAAGAACAAACCATTTCACATGGCTCTGTAGACCAAGGGGGTAGACTTGAGGATGAGTTTCTTAACAAACTGATCTAACTCCATTTGACATCCAGTAACATTAACCAAATGTCTTTGACTTGTTTTACATTCTAGCTATTTTTCCATTTGCTTGTCAAACTTTGGAGAATTTGAACCTGATCCTGTATGAAGTTAGGTAGATCCAATTGGATTTCAATACTTAACTTCTAAGGAGGACCCCACTGAACCAAAACCTCCTCTTAACTACTAACCAAACTTCTAAACTAAAACATGAAGCTGCAACCTGGACTCAGGGGTAGATGTAACATAGTAAATCCGGGACACTCCAATTAGTATTATATGTTACGTTTCATATGGTAGGTATCAATTTATGGATGTCCATCATCCATTTCGTATGATATGTTAAGAATTGCAATTCGTACAATATGTTAGGAATTTGCAAAACTTGTGATATGTTACTAATTACAATTTGGGTTATGGTTTGGGTTAGGAGTTAGGTTACAAGGGTTAGGGCAGGGTATTCACAAACCTTTTTGACCCATGACTCCATTTTGATATCTGAAAATACTCACAACCCCAACCATGTGATTCAAAAACCTTCTAACAGTATTTCTGATTGTCTTCTCAACTCACCATCAAATACTTTTAATGTGGGTCTATGACAGTCAATTTAAAATTAGTCTGACATAACGTCTCTTATCTCAACACCACTAATGAGATGGGTGTGCTTGATGCATGTTGCGTCGGAGCTTCTCAAAATCAGGGGGTGTGGTTGACAGCGTGCACCTCATCTCTGCTGTCACATCCAACCTTTGGTTTAATGCAGACGAGAGCACTGAATCCAGCTTCACACAGATGTGCTTTCAAGACACCTGGGAACTCCGAAAAATACAAGGTCAAATCATGACATCAGGGATCTTAAGGTCGAAAAGTCTGAGCTATAGAAAGAGCCCTGAGTTCTTAAGTTAGAATTCAGAGTCTGATAACTGATAAAAATGATTTTTCCCATTCGGAGTTTGTTTCTTTCCCGAGTTCCCAGTTCCGAGTTCCACGTTGTTCTGAATGCGACATTAATGCTCAGAGGGAGACGTCAGAAACCAAAACTACTACGTAGAGACCAGTGAATGCGACATTAATGCTCAGAGGGAGACGTCAGAAACCAAAACTACTCCGTAGAGACCAGTGAATGCGACATTAATGCTCAGAGGGAGACGTCAGAAACCAAAACTACTCCGTAGAGACCAGTGAATGGGACATTAATGCTCAGAGGGAGACGTCAGAAACCAAAACTACTCCGTAGAGACCAGTGAATGCGACATTAATGCTCAGAGGGAGACGTCAGAAACCAAAACTACTCCGTAGAGACCAGTGAATGCGACATTAATGCTCAGAGGGAGGCGTCAGAAACCAAAACTACTCCGTAGAGACCAGTGAATGCGCTGTCTGCAGCATTCGGTCACATGACAGCTCAATCATCTATTCGATTTCACTTACCAGCATATAAACTGAGTCAGGATCACAGTCAAATGGATTAGGAAGTAGGTCCCAAAATTGGAGGTGAGCAGTCATCACTCATGTGGGACACTTACTGATGCTGTTTCCTGTTATTTTCTTTTCATTACACAGAGTCAAGAAAGTCTGTTTTTTTTTTACATCCATTGAGAATGGCAACAGTTCCTCTCTCAATTCGAAAAATCTAGCCACCAAAGCCTCAGTGTAAATCCACAGTTTTGAGAACAGGCATTTCGGAGTGAACTTTTTTGATGTAGTTTACAATCGAAGTTACCTGTTGCAGTGTATCTCAGTTCTGTGCTCATCTCTTTTGTCCGCCAGTTGCTCTCAGTGTATGATACAATGGCAGAGGGAGACACATTCAAAACTAGAGTGCAGAGACTGCCCTCCGTCTCGCCATAGATGGAGCCCCATCTGTGCAAAAGCCCACCGTTCGATTCCATGGAATCTGTTTTTCATCAATATAGCCATGCAGCACACTGAACATCCCCTGTGCCTTTTCAGGCTCGGGAATGTTGAGACAGATCAATATGTCCTTGTAAATAGCATCCCTTGACATGTGTAGTAAACAAAAGTCAATGCATCTCGGCCCTCATAGCTAAAGTCCATTTGGTGAGTATAAGCTGAGGAGTTTTTGAGTCGTTCAATCAAAGCATGAATTCTTTGTTTAACAGTGTTATCTGAAAAAAGCTATTGATGTGAGTTTCTTGTGCCTCTGCTTCCCCACACATTGTATTCACCATATCAATTGCGGCCAGTAATATCAAAGTCTCTGCAATAGTGTGAGGTTTCATAGCGTACTGGGCCTAAACATTCACTGTGGGAATGATTCAAGTGCAACCGTCAAGTGCGGCCAATTTCCATTATCTAAGGGCGCTATCTTGTTGAATTTGATCTTTGAGATTTGAATAATTTAAATGTTTAAGGTTAACCACATTACAATGCTTTTGAGACACAAAGACGGTATTATAATATATATATATATATATATATATATATATATATATATATATATATATATATATATATATATATATAACGTTACACTACCGGTCAAAAGTTTGGACACACCTACTCATTCAAGGGTTTTTCTTTATTTTTAATATTATCTACATTGTAAAATAATAGTGATGTCATCAAAACTATGAAATAACACATATGGAATCATGTAGTAACCAAAAAAGTGTTAAACAAATCAAAATATGTTTTATATTTGAGATTCTGCAAAGTAGCCACCCTTTGCCTTGATGATAGCTTTGCACACTCTTGGCATTCTCTCAACCAGCTTCATGAGGTAGTCACCTGGAATGCATTTCAATTAACAGGTGTGCCTTGTTAAAAGTTCATTTGTGGAATTTCTTTCCTTCTTAATGCCTTTCTTAGGGCTATGCCCCTTTTTCCTCCACTTCCTGTCATGCCCAAAGTAAACTGCCTGTAGCTCAGGCCCTGAAGCCAGGATATGCATATAATTAGCGGATATCAGCTGATGTACGAAGGGCTATATAAATAAATGTGATTTGATTTGATTAGTACCATTTGAAAGAAAACACTTTGAAGTTTGTAGAAATGTTAAAATATTGTAGGAGAATAGAAATGCAAGAGCAAGTGTAACGTCCGTCGTCGGTGGAAGAAGGTGAGGACCAAGGTGCAGCGTGGTAAGTGTTCATGATATTTAATATAATCAAAACTGAACACTAAACAAAATAACAACTAGGAAGAATGAACAAACGAAACAGTCCTGTCTAGTGATGACACACAAAACAGAAAATAAACACCCACAAAACACAGGTGGAAAAAGGCTACCTAAGTATGATTCTCAATCAGAGACAACTAACGACACCTGCCTCTGATTGAGAACCATACCAGGCCAAACTCAAAAATCAACCTAGAAAAACAAACATAGACTGCCCACCCCAACTCACGCCCTGACCATACTAAAGCAAAAACAAAACAAAGGAACTAAGGTCAGAACGTGACAGTAAGGTCATATTGAAAATTAGCTCCCTGGATGCAATTCCTATGGCTTCCACAGAGTGTCAGCAGTCTATGTTAAGGGTTTCAGGCGTGTAACTTCAAAAACGAATAAGAAATATCAGTTTTAGCAAAAGGACACAGTCTTGGAAATTCGTGTTTGCGCGCGCCATGAAGACAATACGCACCTGCTAAATCAATTTCCTATTGAACATACTTCTTTCCGTAAGAAAAATTATAGTTTGATTACATTTTAGGGTATCCGAGGTTTAAATAGAAATGTATTTTGACTTGTTGAAACAAAGTTTAGGGGTAGATTTTTGGATTCCTTTTTCTGCACGTTGAACGAGTGGATATCTCAAATTGATGGCGCCAACTAAACAGATTTTTGGGGATATAAAGAAGGATTTTATCTAACAAAACAACACTACATGTTATAGCTGGGACCCTTTGGATGACATATCAGAGGAAGATTTTCAAAAAGTAAGTGAATATTTAATCGTTATTTGTGAATGTATGAAACCTGTGCAGGTGGAAAAATATTTTGATGTGTGGCGCCCTCCTCAAACAATCGCATGGCATGTTTTTGCTGTAATAGCTACTGTAAATCGGACAGTGCAGTTAGATTAACAAGAATTTAAGGTTTCACCGGAAGTTGTCTCGCTAGCAGGACTCCTATCCCTAAGAAGTTTTAATGCCTTATAGCCAATCAGTTGTGTTGTGACAAGGTAGGGGTGGTATACAGAAGATAGCCCTATTTGGTAAAAGACCCAAGTCCATATTTTGAAAAGAACAGCTCAAATAAGCAAAGAGAAACGACAGCCCATCATTAATTTAAGACGTGAAGGTCAGTCAATCCGGAACATTTCAAGAACTTTGAAAGTTTCTTTAAGTGCAGTTGCAAAAACCATCAAACGCTATGATGAAACTGGCTCTCATGAGGACCGCCACAGGAAAGGAAGACCCAGAGTTACCTTTGCTGCAGAGGATAAGTTCATTAGAGTTAACTGCACCTCAGATTGCAGCCCAAATAAATGCTTCACAGAGTTCAAGTACCTGCCACATCTTAACATCAACTGTTCAGAGGAGACTGTGTGAATCAGGCCTTCGTGGTCGAATTGCTGCAAAGAAACCAGTACTAAAGGACACCAATAATAAGAAGAGACTTGCTTGGGCCAAGAAACACAACCAATGGGCATTAGACTGGTGGAAATCTGTCCTTTGGTCTGATCAGTCCAAAGTTGCTATTTTTGGTTCCAACTGCTGTCTTTGTGAGATGCAGAGTAGGTGAACGGATGATTTCTGCATGTGTGGTTCCCACCGTGAAGCATAGAGGAGGAGATGGTTGAGGATGACTTGGACCGCAGAGTGAAGGAAAAGCCGCCAACAAGTGCTCAGCATATGTGGCAACTCCTTGGACTCCTTGGAGAGTGTTGGAAAAGCATTCCTCATGAAGCAGGTTGAGAGAATGCCAAGCATGTGCAAAGCTGTCATCAAGGCAAATGGTTGCTACTTTGAAGAATCTAAAATCTAAAAATGTTTTTTATTTGTTTAACACTTATTTGGTTACTACATTCCATATGTGTTATTTCATAGTTTTGATGTCTTCACTATTATTCTACAATGTAGAAAATAGTAAAAATAAAGAAAAACCCTTGAATGAGTAGGGGTATCCAAACATTTGACTGGTACTGTGTGTATATTTATTTTCATCCGGATTTTGGAAATTCTCCCAACCCCTAGTTTGGGAACCGCCCGCTGGTTTAGGGGAAGGGTTAGCTGACATGCTAAGTAATTGTAAAGTTGTTAAAAAGTATTAAGTAGTGGCAAAGTTTCTAATTAGCTAAAATACTAAAGTTGTCTGTGATGAGATACAAACACGAAACCTTTGGTTGCTAAACTTTAGTGTTATACGTCCATCCATCCACCCTACTTTTGTTTTTGCATTAAGTAAACTTCTCTCTTATGTAACCATACCAAACGTAACAAATCATACTAAAGAGTGTCGGATTTACATTTACTATGTTTTGTCTAACCTCTTACTTTAACCATGAACCTATATCCTGATCTTAGACATAACCCTAGATGTAGATTCAGAGCAGATAGTACATGAGCTATCTCAACAGGTCTTGTGAAATAGCTGATGTCGTTTCTAGCGTGGCCATCTAGTGATTTCCATATCTCCCCCTCCTCTTTCCTCCACTTACAAGGGCTCTGATGGCAGCCATGTTTACTTTGTCAGAGCCAATCAGAGACTAGGCCAGGAGCGCGCTCTGAGGACACAGACACTGATAGTGGATGGGTAAGGGTCGAGAGAGAGATGGTAATGCAGGCAGTTACATAAGGGTGTTGTGGGAACAGAGTCTCCTGAGAAAGAGTGATGAGGGAGAAGGAAGAGAAAAGAAAACAAACAGTGGAAACATGCTAACTAACCAGTATCAGCAGAGTCTGGATGCAAGTCAGTTAGTGTTAAAGTGGTCAGTGTTAAAGTCGCTCAAAGTTGATCAGTGTTGAATCAAATCAAATCACATGTTATTTGTCACATACACCAAATACAACAGGTAACAAACAACCTTACAGTGAAATACTTACTTACAAGCCCTTAACCAACAATGCAATTTTAAGAAAAATAAGAAAGAAAAGTAACAAATAATTAAAGAGCAGCAGTAGATAACAATAGCGAGGCTATATACAGGGGTTACAGGTACAGAGTCAATGTGCGGGAGCACCGGTTAGTCAAGGTAATTGAGGTAATATGTACATGTATGTAGAGTTAAAGTGACTATGCATAGATAATAAACAGAGAACAGCAGCAGCGTAAAAGAGGGGGACAATGCAAATAGTCTGGGTAGCCATTTGATTAGCTGTTCAGGAGTCTTATGGCTTGGGGGTAGAAGCTGTTGAGAAGCCTTCTGGACCTATACATGGCGCTCTGGTACCGCTTGCCGTGCGGTACAGAGAGAACAGTCTATGACTAGGGGGCTGGAGTCTTTGACCATTTTTAGGGCCTTCCTCTGACACTGCCTGGTATAGAGGTCCTGGATGGCAGGAAGCTTGGTCCCAGTGATGCACTGGGCCGTACACACTACCCTCTTGTAGTGCCTTGTGGTCGAAGGCCGAGCAGTTGCCATACCAGGCAGTGATGCAACCATGCTCTCGATGGTGCAGCTGCAGAACTTTTTGAGGATCTGAGGACCCATGCCAAACCTTTTAAGTCTCCTGAGGGGGAATAGGTTGTCTTGCCCTCTTCACGACTGTCTTGGTGTGTTTGGACCATGATAGTTTGTTGGTGACGTGGACACCAAGGAACTTGAAGCTCTCGACCTATTCCACTACAGCCCCGTCGATGTTAATGGGGGCCTGTTCAGTCCTCCTTTTCCTGTAGTCCACAATCAACTCCTTTGTCTTGATCACGTTTAGGGAGAGGTTGTTGTCCTGGCACCACACGGCCAGGTCTCTGACCTCCTCCCTATAAGCTGTCTCATCGTTGTCGGTGATCAGCCCTACCACTGTTGTGTCATCTGCAAACTTAATGATGGTGTTGGAGTCGTGCCAGGCCATGCAGTCATGAGTGAACCAGATATTATTTAGAAGTATATAGTCACTAGTTTGTCAAAACTGACAAAATGCAAACAATATGAGACAAAAAGAGCTACACAATGGTTATTTTCTACCCCTCCTCTGCTCACCAGGGTTCCAATATAACATATCGAACTACCCCTCCTCTGCTCACCAGGGTTCCAATATAACATGTCGAACTACCCCTACTCTGCTCACCAGGTTCCAATATAACATATCGAACTACCCCTCCTCTGCTCACCAGGGTTCCAATATAACATGTCGAAAATATATCAAAAATATATAAATTATATAAAAATCTCAAAATGATCACCAAATGTACAAATTGTTTACTTAGTGAATAGCTAGAAATCTGTCCAACCATTCATAACCTCCAATATTCAATTACAATATGTTACACATTTAATGTTATACATACTTATCGTACAAGTCAATGAATGACACGTTAAGCATGATTTGTTGGGTAATTTTAAATAGTTACACATGTAAAGCAATCATAATGTAATAAAGCCAATGGTTGACCAGTTAAGTGCTATATGTGATCTCTAACATATTGGGACAAACAGTCTACGGCCAAGGCACAAGCAGCAGGCAGGCTGTTTCCCTGGTAATAGTGATGTTCCTTAGGGCTACAGGCTCGTCAGCTAAAGCTTGAACAGAAACAATAATATCAACACAATAACATGTCTTTGAAACAAGTTAAAAACAAACAAACAAACATGAAGCATGAACACAATGCACTCCTTTTGATGCTTATCGTATCAACATGGACACTCAATCATACTCAAACTGCTGTATTTGGGTTTAAAACATTTTCAAAAAACCTTTGCAACTTCCAAAAAACATTAACTCCTGTCTGTCTTTAAAGCTAGAGGTTCAGCCTTCTTGTTTCTTGGAATGGAAACAGACAAAAAAGAAAACAACATGATGAGAAGTGCACAAGAAACTCAAGTTGAGCTGACAGAATGGCCAGGCTAGTGTGGGAGAGAAAATGACTTTGAAAACAAAAACAGATCCTGCTCAAACAGAGGTTGTGTTGATAAATTCACATTGTCATGTGGTGGGGAGAGTGAAGTCCTTTTTATCGATGATGAAATTTCATTTTTGTAAACACATCTTCTGTCCATCTGAATGGACCCTCAGCTGCAGCCACTATGCCACTAACACACAGTCTGAACTAGGTCTGTGGCGGTCATGACATTTTGTCAGCCGGTGATTGTCAAGCAAATAACTGGCGGTCTCACGGTAATTTACCGTTAATTAACATAAACATACTTAGCATCTCCTGGCTTCCACACATAGTCTACAAGCCAATTATGCAGAATTTTGGAACTACATTTTAAAAAAGTATAATAAATCAATGTAAGATAGCCTACACCTTCACATAACATCCATTATTTATTTTAGACAGGTCTAAAGAAACATGATATGAAGAAAATGTAGTCTATTTCAGAAGAACAGAATAGCATACTCTGAGTTGTCCTTATGTTAGGTCCTGATCTGGCTATGCCGTATGGCTGTGGGCTACACTAGATAATTTAGCAGATAAGATTTACTTAGAATTCCTTGGCATTATTTTATAGTATGACGAATACAATTGAACATAACTGAATAAAATAGAAAGGATATTTTCACCAAGCAATTTCTGAGGGAGTGCACACGTGGCTATTCTGTGTTGAGGTGTTAACAAAGAAACTGGTCCTCCTATATGCTTCATTTAGAGTTATGTAACTTTAGTTGTGATACAAACGCTGGGCTGTATGTTTAGATTTTACATTCTAAGGCTACGTGATGTGACTAATGATGATTTGAAAAAAGTTGTATGAAACATTTGATGTTTTTTTTATTTTTGTAAAAAAAAAAAAAAAAAAATTCTTCCCAATTTCGTGGTATCCAATTGGCAGTTACAGTCTTGTCTCATCACTGCAACTCCCGTATGGACTCGGGAGAGGCGAAGGTCGAAGGCCGTGCGTCCTCCGAAACACAACCTAACCAAGCCACACTGCTTCTTGACACAATGCCCACTTAACCCGGAAGCCAGCCGCACCAATGTGTTGGAGGAAACACCATACACCTGGTGACCGAGTCAGCATGCACTGCACCCGGCCCGCCAGAGGAGTCGCTAGTGCACGATGGGACAAGGACATCCCTGCCGGCCATACCCTCCTCTAACCCGGGCCAATTGTGCGCATCTCCATGGGTCTCCCGATCGCAGCCGGCTGCGACAGAGCCTGGACTCGAACCCGGAATCTCTAGTGGCACAGCTAGCACTGCAATGCAGTGTCTTAGACCACACGGGAGGCCCCTTCATTCACAATTTGACAAGCACTTGACAATATTCTCACCAGGCCTAGATTTCCCGGCGGCACCCTCTTTTGGGTGGCCGTAATGCCCCCTAACAATATTCATGCCTTTTGCCCTTGGGCTGAATATAATCATTATAATTCCCTTCTCCCGGCTGCCAATCGCCGCTCTCCAAAGCATCTCTCAATCACATGGCTCTCTCAGATATATCAATTCTTATTAGGCAATGCCTGTCACAGTGATCGGGTCCTTCTCACAGGCATCTCAGCTCTGAAGTAGGCTACAAGTGAAGACATATTGAGGACGCAACTGAGTTCTTCCTTCTCATCAAATTCCCAGGCCCATTTTGAAGATGTTAGAAGAACTGTCCACATTGACTTTTCATCAGCAAACAAGAGGAGTCGTCCTAACCAACAGCAAAAGCACTAGCCTATGTAAATCTACTATCCCCCATAGTACAGACGTAGACCTATTCTATTCTGTGTGAGAAAGAAATATTCAAAACATAGTCTGGAACAGTTGTGGGATGCGCTAGATCCCAAATTAATAAAACATTTTAAAAGCAATGAGGCTGAGGCAACAGATCAGAAAGTTTAGCTTAAAATGTTGATAAACTATTAGGCTATTTCTTCACATTATAAGCACAGCAATGCACACACGGCAGTACGCTATAAGCATGAATGTTCCAAAATGCAATCAATTGACAGGAAAACACCATTCTAAAAAGTG
The DNA here is from genome assembly GCF_045791955.1 of Oncorhynchus clarkii lewisi. Taxonomy (NCBI): domain Eukaryota; kingdom Metazoa; phylum Chordata; class Actinopteri; order Salmoniformes; family Salmonidae; genus Oncorhynchus; species Oncorhynchus clarkii. Next base: position 17,854,631 of record NC_092158.1, on the reverse strand, counting down.
ACTTCAAATGCTTCTCAACAAAGGCTTCTCAACAGCATGTAATGCTTTATTATAAAAGTGCATTTTATGGGGAATTATCTTCCCCAAACTTGAAACTCATGTGCCGCCTATGTATTCCATGTATGCTCTACACCAGTTGTAAAGTGGATTAATGTTCTTCCTTTTAAGAAGTTATTTGGCAACTTTAGTTGTGATACAAACCCTTTCAACATATATAGGCCTATGGGCTAGGCTACATGAGGTGTTTGACTATGATTTGAAAAAGTCAACAACAAAAAAGGAATGTGCTGTTTCTTGCCTTACTTCACAAGTGATAATACATCATTCACAAGTGATAATACATCATTCACAAGTGATAATACATCATTCACAAGTGATAATACATCATTCACAAGTGATAATACATCATTCACAAGTGATAATACATCATTCACAAGTGATAATACATCATTCACAAGTGATAATACATCATTCACAAGTGATAATACATCATTCACAAGTGATAATACATCATTCACAAGTGATAATACATCATTCACAAGTGATAATACATCATTCACAAGTGAAAGGCTAATATTCAGACTATTCTTAATTTGATATGGTCTTTACATATACTAAATAATATATGTGTGAAATTAGTTTGGATTTAGAATGGACCATGATCATGCACCTGTTTCGGAACAGAGGCAGGGGAAACACATACATGTCATCTACGCACTTAAATAGCGAATGGAAGACGATTTTACGTGGTTCATTTTCATGCCAGCCAGGTAGGCTATACTCCTGTTGTAAAGCGAAGCAATGTGCTTAATATTAGGAAAGTTGAAAAATAGAAAGCTGATGGGATCCTCCTCTTTTTAATAGAGGCCATCACCCTGTTTTCTCATGCAATTCCATAGTTCATGGGCTCTCATGAAGTGTTTGATTTGATTTTCAATTACATTTGCATTGATGCCAGAGTGATTAGAGGGACAATAAAGTGCTGAGTGCCAAGCAGTTATGACCATCAGCAGAATCAGAGCTGGGATAAGCCTAGTTAGCGTGACTAAACGGTCACATGGAAATTGACTGCGGTCATGACTAGTGACTGCCGGTGTGGCAGTAATACGGTCACCGTAACAGCCCTAGTCTGAACATTAAACCGGTGGCTGTCCATGGCTGGAAAGCAGCACCCTTCAACCAGACAAGGAAATTAAATATAATATAGAATATTATCCAGCTCCAAGGAACAGTCTTCGATAGAGGTGCTGGTTTTTGTACAGTTGTATTCTTCCAGAAGATGTTGGTGGTTCCAAGGTAGGTCCTAGATTCCAAAAGATGTTGTGGTTCCATTGTGGAGATGGTTACTTGTAGGTTCCTCTTAGTCCTAGAGAATCTAGAAGATGTTGCCAGTGAAGAGAAAAGGATTCGCATCACCATTAGGACCGGTAGGGACCTATGGAAGATGAGACAGATGAGTTAAAGACCGATCACATTGGAGGGTCATTTTAGGTCACATTCCAGTATCTAAACTTGTGAGGATGGGAGGCCCCCAGAATATTGTTAAAACAGTAGTGAGATGATGTTCGGCACTGTCTCACCTGTGTTTGTCCATTCCAGTAGAATAAAGATGACTCTACAGATCCGTTCTCTCAGGAGGAAATCCTGGCGTTGGACCTCCAGGAAGGAGGCTTTCTTCCAACCCCCTCTGACCCAGCATCAAGCTTCCTTCACTGGGATCACTACAGCTGCCATTTCCCCTGGTGCTCTGGGGAACCTGCTTGGGGCTGGGAAAGGGGCCTGGGAGCTGCTTCATGCCCAGGTACGGAGCCCCAGACCAGGCAGGGATAGCTCCTGTGTCCTTATCCATCTGAGCCCCTCTGGATAGGGCAGGGATGGGGGTGGGGATGGAGGCTGGTGGGTAGGTTAGGTTAGGAATGGAGTCTTGGGGATAAGATTTGGTAGATCTTGAGATTATGGATGCTTGAGGGTAAGTCGTAAAGACTTTGGGGGCCTGGGTTGAGGAGCTGGTTTTACAGTCATTGGAAAGAGTGGGAGTGGGTCTGGGTTCATTGTAGTAAGTGGGGGCAGGTATGAGACCGTGTGATCTGCTTGGGGCAGTTGTAAGGGGGCTGGAGGGATTGGAGACATTTGGAGTCGTCTTGTCAAACATACAGCTGCCTGAGGGTGTGTGTGTGGTGTGTGTGAGTGTTTGAGTTCTGGGTGCGTTATTGGACGGTATGTGTGTGCTGTGTTTGGGGTGTGTGTGACGATGTCTGTTTACTGGCTTTGCAGGAAAACCCTGTGGTATCCGCCGTGGTTGCCATTGTGTGTGTTGACGTGGCTGTTGCCAAGACTGCCTTGGGTCCTGATATGACAGACCTGGATAGGGCTGCCCTGAGAACTGCCTGTTTGCATCTCCAGTCTCAGAGTGGTATAACTCCCGGCTGGGCTGCATGGTTTGGTCAAAGGCCTCTGGGAGATAGTTGTTAAATTTTGGGAGAGGGACAGAGAGAGAGGTGTGGTTATTATCATTTATATTTTGGATGGAGGGTATCCAGGACTCTGGTTGGTTGATAGTATGAGAAGGTTGTGGGACCATTTGGTTGCCATGGTAATCCACACAGCTTCCTTGAGTCCATTGCCTTGCAACAGTCTGAGCAGCTCTGGGTAGTGTGTTTGTGTTTACAGTCCTCCGTGGCTGTCTCACAGTCCCAGGACTAAACCCCAGTCCTTGCTCCACACCACCAACAACTCCATTTCCTAGCAACCTCTGCTCTCCAAAGCTGTTGAGGTTAAAGGTCATGTGTGGACCAGACAACTGCCATTGGTTCTCACTGTGGGAGCCGTTCCCGCCATTGAACCCCTGGTTGCCTGGCAATATGGAACTCTGGGAGTGAGGGAACCCACGTAGTATGTTTTGATTGGCAGTGATGTGAGCAGAAAGTCTGTTGATTGGCTCAGTGCCCTGTCCCAAGCTGCCCATCACACATCCATCATCACACTCTCTCATCAGAGCCTCCTCCACATAGGAGAACACATCATTGGCTAAGATATCATACAGCTCCCCCGTCACATCCTGCTGTTCCATGTTGATCCTGAGGAGAGTGCTCTCCCACTCCCTCAGCTCTGTCTCCTCCACCTCCAGCCCCTCCAAGCCCCCCGCCCCTATCTCCTCCAGGATCTCCCCCAGAGAGTCCATCATGGCCTGCGCTGTGGGGTCTCCCCTGCTGGGCCTCTGGGGCCCCTGGAGCTCCCCAGGGACACTCAGCAGAGCGTGGCTGTCCAGGAAGGCTCTCTCCAGGCCTGGGTCCTGGTCCTGGGGGAAGGCTGTGTCTAGGTTGGGGGAAAAGACCTGGAGGTCCAGGTTAGGGTTAGCGTCCTGGGGCTGAGTATAAACAGAGTGGTCCTGACTGAGCAGGGACCCCAGGAGAGACGCAGGGTCCAGGGGCTTGTCCTCAGGGCAGGAGCCTGGGGGAGTGAGGCCAGGGGGGATGGGTGGTACTGTAGGCATAATGGCAGTATTCAGAGAGGGACAGGACTCATACAGCAGAGCCTCCCCAGTGGCAAAGTTGAAGGGAAGCTGCATTCTCCGCTGACGCAGGTGCTCCTCACCCTCTTCGTTTCTGTAGAAAGGTGACAAAGGTCACTAAAACATACTGTATGTAAGCGTATATAAATACCATGGAATGATACAACTATAACTGTTGGGGAGAGTAAATCGTAATATCAACAGTGGACTCACGTTAGGGCTTTCTGTCGAGCGATGATGAAGTCGGGTCTCCCTGCCTTGAAGACGACCCTGGCGTTGGCCTGAACCCACACCCACACACCTGCCTTAGTCAGCAGCCTGAAGATGGTGAAACCAGTCTCTCCTGTCTTTATCACTACAGAGAGATAGAGGAGAGAGAGAGAGCAAGAGAGAGAGAGGGAGTCAGAGTCTACATCATAGTCAATGTTCGCTTGCGAAATACCAGATCGAACCTTTAATAAGATAAGACTCAGATGTGTGTGTAATGAGTAACTATAGTGTAACTCACTTTTGATGTGGTTGTCTGCGCAGTACATCATGTCAGCAGCATGGATGAACTGGTAACCTGAGCCTGGAGTGACCAACTCTGTCTCAGAGTAACCCAGCACCACTTTACCTCTGAAGGGGAGGAACAGACACACAGACACACACACACACACACACCAAAAATATCTCTCAGGGAACAAACATTTGTCCTCTCAAATTCCCTGTTTATAAAGACCCTGGGAGGGTATTGTGTTCCCAGTGGTGCTATGAGATTTGATGAAGGAGTACATTCAGAGTTTCCCTGTCGTAATGGTACCTAGTATCTATGCCTATGGGGGCGAAGTCGAGTCTGTGTTTGGTCTGGAAAATGAGTGTCTTGGTCCTGATCTCCATGACAGCTGGGGTCTGCATGGGTGTGGCAATGGCAAACAGGGCCAGCTGAGCGGGGACCGAGGCCCCGTCTTCCCCCAGCCTTCCCTGGCCTCGAACATACTTCAGACGTCCCTGGAAGTTCAACGCCTAGAGGAGGGAGAGTGTTGTATACAATGAATCATTTGAATAGATTTTGGGAGAGTAGATTATGGATAATGTCCATGTCATTTATGGAATAAATGGATAATGTATTTATGTAATTTTTGGATCTATGGATTATATTTCATATATTGGTCATATCTATTTATTTTCATGCTGTCCTACCAGGAAGCCGGAGGAGTTGTCTAGGAGACAGCGGAAGCGACAGCAGAAGCTTCTCTCTAGGAAGGACCTGTTCTCTTCAGGGATGTGATGGGGCGGGTAGCTCATAGACTCACTGTGGGGCCTGCTGCTAGACTCGATGGCTGCATAGGACAGAGGACATTACCATCAGATACATGTTTGAGATCTTTGGACTGTTTAATCAATAAATGACCAATCACTAAAATAAACAGCATATTAAGCTTGGCATATGCATACTCAGGTTGACTGGCTCTCGTCCAGGCAAATGAGAAATAAGTGTACTCAGGCTAGCAGGAAGGCCAAAGTTAGTTACTTTAAGGAGCAGTTCTCTCTCTGTGGGTCTGACCCCAAGAAGTTCTGGAAAACAGTTAAAGACCTGGGGGATAAACCCCCCTACAGCTGCCCATGTACCGTAATGTTGATGTGGTTGTTACAGACAAGCAGCACATGGCTGAGCTCTTTAATCACCACTTCATTAAGTCAGGATTCCTATTTGACTCAGCCATGCCTCCTTGCCCGTCCAACATTCCCTCATCTCCCACCCCTTCTAATGTGACTAGCCCCGACGTTTCTCCCTCTTTTTCCTCTGCCTCGCAACAAAGTGTCTCCCTGCAGGCGGTCACTGAGTCCGAGGTGCTAAAGGAGATCCTGAAACTTGACCCCCAAAAAACATCTGGGTCAGATGGTTAGACCCTTTCTTCTTTAAGGTTGCTGCCCCTATCATCGTCAAGCCGATCTCTCCTTTCTGGGGGAGAAGGCAGCCACTGCTTGGAAGGCAGCCACGGTTGTCCTTTATTTAAAGGGGGAGATCAAGCTGATCCTAACAGTTATAGGCCTATTTCTATTTTGCCATGTTTATGTTGGAAAAACTTGTCAATAATCAACTGACTGGCTTTCTTGATGTCTATAGTATTCTCTCTGGTATGCAATCTGGTTAACGCTAAGGTTATGGATGTGTTATCCCAGAAACTCTAGACCCACTCCAATTTGCATACCGCACCAACAGATCCACAGATGATGCAATCTCTATTGCACCCCACACTGCCATTTCCCACCTGGAAAAAAGGTACATCTATGTGAAAATGCTATTCATTAAATACAGCTCAGTGTTCAACCCCATAGTGCCGTCAAAGCTCAGCACTAAGCTAAGGACCCTGGGACTAAGCACCTCCTTCTACAGCTGGATCCTGGACTTCCTGACAGGCCGCCCCCAGCTGGTAAGGGTAGGTAACAACACATCAGCCATGCTGATGCTCAACACAGGAGCCCCTCAGGGGTGCGTGCTCAGTCCTCTCCTGTACTCCCTGTTCACTCATGACTGCACGGTCAGGCACAACTCCAACATCATCATTAAGTTTGCTGATGACACAACAGTGGTAGGCCTGACAGCCTATAGGGAGGTCAAAGACCTGACCAGTGTGGTGCCAGGACAGAAACCTCTCCCTCAATGTGATCAAGACAAAGGAGATGATTGTGGACTACAGGAAAAGGAGGACCAAGCACGCCCTCATTCTCATTGACAGGGCTGTAGTGGAGCAGGTTGAGAGCTTCAAGTTCCTTGGCGTCCACATCACCAACAAACTAACACGGTCCAAGCACACCAAGACGATCGTGAAGAGGGCACGACAAAACTTATCCCCCCTCAGGAGACTGAAAAGATTGGCATGGGTCCTCAGATCCTCATAAGGTTTTACAGCTGCACCATCGAGAGCATCCTGATGGGATGCATCACTGCCTGGCATGGCAACTGCTCGGCCTCCGACCGCAAGGCACTACAGAGGGTGGTGCGTACAGCCCAGTACATCACCAGGGCTAAGCTTCCTGCCATCCAGGACCTCTGTACCAGGTGATGTCAGAAGAAGGCCCTAAAAATGGTCAAAGACTCCAGCCACCCTAGTAATTGACTGTTCTCTCTGCTACCGCATGGCAAGCAGTACCAAAGCACCAAGTCTAGGTCCAAGAGACTTCTAAACAGCATCTACCCCCAAGCCATAAGACTCCTGAACAGCGAATCAAATGGCTACACAGAATATTTGTTATTTGCCCGTTGCCCTTGATTCAATGTTGTGCTGCTATTTTTATTGACTTGGCCAAAGCTTTTGATACGGTAGACCATTCCATTCTTATGGGCTGGCTAAGGAGTATTAGTGTCTAAGGGGTCTTTGGCCTGGTTTGCTAACTACCTCTCTCAAAAGAGTGCAGTGTATGAAGTCAGAATATCTGCTGTCTCAGCCACTGCCTGTCACCAAGGGAGTACCCCAAGGCTCGATCCTAGGCCCCACGCTCTTCTCAATTTACATCAACAACATAGCTCAGGTTCAGGAATGGTTAAAAAAAAAATCACAACATACACTTAAAATGAACCTTACAAATAGAAATGTTGAGCGATTTGGAAAGCCATTGTCAGTCAATAAATAATATAATACTTGTAGGAAAGATTTTCATCTTTATCTCACAATCTGTGGATACTATACAATTAGAAAGGTTCAAATGTATGTAAAACATCACAGCACAATTGAAAAATACATGGCACATGGAAACCAAACGAGGGTGGTCTGTGGTGATAGGTGTGATGGGCTGAGAGTGGCTAACGGGTGGGATTAAAGAGCTTATGTTTGGTAATATATTATTGTTATGAGATTGCTTTATATAAAATGTAAACGTAAAATGTATGTATATGTAGCAGAAAAGCTGTTAAAAAACAAAGATATTTGTCCTCCAAAGGTTGGGGGGGGTGGAAGGGTTAATACCTAAATAAAAAACATAGCTCAGGCAGTAGGAAGCTCTCTCATCCATTTATATGCAGATGATACAGTCCTATACTCAGCTGGCCCCTCCCCGGATTTTGTGTTAAATGCTCTACAACAAAGCTTTCTTAGTGCCCAACAAGCTTTCTCTACCCTTAACCTTGTTCTGAACACCTCCAAAACAAAGGTCATGTGGTTTGGTAAGAAGAATGCACCTCTCCCCACAGGTGTGATTACAACCTCTGATGGTTTAGAGATTGAGGTAGTCACCTCATACAAGTACTTGGGAGTATGGCTAGATGGTACACTGTCTCAGTACATATCAAACTGCAGGCTAAAGTTAAATCTAGACTTGGTTTCCTCTATTGTAATCACTCCTCTTTCACCCCAGCTGCCAAACTAACCCTGATTCAGATGACAGATGACCATCCTACCCTTGCTAGATTACGGAGACATAATTATTAGATCGACAGGTAAGGGTGCTCTCAAGCGGCTAGATGTTCTTTACCATTCGGCCATCAGATTTGCCACCAATGCTTCTTATAGGACACATCACTGCACTCTATACCCCTCTGTAAACTGGTCATCTTTGTATGCCCGTCACAAGACCCACTGGTTGATGCATATTTATAAAACCCTCTTAGGCCTCCCTCTTCCCTATCTGAGATATCTACTGCAGCCGTCATCCTCCACATACAACACCCGTTCTGCCAGTCACATTCTGTTAAAGGTCCCCAAAGCACACACATCCCTGGTCGCTCATCTTTTCAGTTCGCTGCAGCGACTGGACAGTTGTGGTTGATTTGCGTGATATATTGTTGTCTTTACCTTCTTGCCCTTTGTGCATAATAATGTTTGTACAATGTTTTGTGCTGCTACCATGTTGTGTTGCTACCATGTTGTTCTGACTTTGTGTTGCTACCATGCTGTGTTGTCATGTGCTGCTATGTTATTGTCTTAGGTCTCACTTTATGTAGTGTTGTGCTGTCTCTCTTGCCCTGATGTGTGATTGGTGCTTTATCTATATATAAACTCAGCAAAAAAAGAAAAGTCCCCTTTTCAGGACCCTGTCTTTCAAAGATAATTCATAAAAATCCAAATTACTTCACAGATCTTCATTGTAAAGGGTTTAAACACTGTTTCCCATGCTTGTTCAATGAACCATGAACAATTAATGAACATGCGACCTGTGGAACGGTCGTTAAGACACTAACAGAGTACAGACGGTAGACTATTAAGGTCAAAGTTATGAAAACTTAGGACACTAAAGAGGCCGTTCTACTGACTCTGAAAAACACCAAAAGAAAGATGCCCGGGGTCCCTGCATCTGTGTGAACGTGTCTTAGGCATGCTGCAAGGAGGCATGAGGACTGCAGATGTGGCCAGGGCAATAAATTGCAATGTCCATACTGTGAGATGCCTAAGACAGCGCTACAGGGAGACAGGACGGACAGCTGATCATCCTCGCAGTGACAGACCACGTGTAACAACACCTGCACAGGATCGGTACATCCGAACATCACACCTGCGGGACAGGTACAGGATGGCAACAACAACTGCCTGAGTTAAACAAGGAACGCACATTCCCTCCATCAGTGCTCAGACTGTACGCAATAGGCTGAGAGAGGCTGGACTGAGGGCTTGTAGGCCTGTTGTAAGGCAGGTCCTCACCAGACATCACCGGCAACAACGTGGCCTATGGGAACAAACCCACCCTCGCTGGACCAGACAGGACTGGCAAAAAGTGCTCTTCACTGACGAGTCGCGGTTTTGTCTCACCAGGGGTGATGGTTGGATTTGCGTTTATCGTCGAAGGAATGAGCGTTACATCGAGACCTGTACTCTGGAGCGGGATCGATTTGGAGATGGAGGGGCCGTCATGGTCTGGGGTGGTGTGTCACAGCATCATCAGACTGAGCTTGTTGTCATTGCAGGCTTTCTCAACTCTGTGAGTTACAGGGAAGACATCCTCCTCCCTCATGTGGTACCCTTCCTGCAGGCTCATCCTGACATTACCTTCCAGTATGAAAATGCCACCAGCCATACTGCTCGTTATGTGCGTGATTTCCTGCAAGACAGGAATGTCAGTGTTCTGCCATGGCCAGCGATGAGCCAGGATCTCAATCCCATTGAGCACGTCTGGGACCTTTTGAATCGGAGGGTGAGGGCTAGGGCCATTCCCCCCAGAAATGTCCGGGAACTTGCAGGTGCCTTGGTGGAAGAGTGGGGAAACATCTCACAGCAAGAACTGGTAAATCTGGTGCAGTCCATGAGGAGGAGATGCATTGCAGTACTTAATGCAGCTGGTGGCCACACCAGATACTACTGACTGTTACTTTTTATTTTGATCCCTCCTTTGTTCAGGGACACATTATTCAATTTCTGTTAGTCACATGTCTGTGGAACTTGTTCAGTTCATGTCTCAGTTGTTGAATCTTGTTATGTTCATACAAATATTTACATATGTTAAGTTTGCTGGAAAAAACCACAGTTGACAGTGAGAGGAAGTTGCTTTTTGTGCTGAGTTTATATATACAGTTGAAGTCAGAAGTTTACATACACTTAGGTTGGTTTTTCAACCACTCCACAAATTTCTTGTTAACAAACTACAGTTTTGGCAAGTCGGTTAGGACTTTGTGCATGACAAGTAATTTTTCCAACAATTGTTTACAGACAGATTATTTCACTCATAATTCACTAGATGACAATTCCAGTGTGTCAGAAGTTTACATACACTAAGTTGACTGTGCCTTTAACCTTTTTGGGATAGGGGGCAGCATTTTCACTCTTGGATGAATAGCATGCCCAGAGTGAACTGCCTCCTACTCTGTCCCAGATGCTAATATATGCATAGTATTATTAGTATTGGATAGAAAACACTCTGAAGTTTCTAAAACTGTTTGAATGATGTCTGTGAGTATAACAGAACTCATATGGCAGGCGAAAACCTGAGAAAAATCCAACCAGGAAGTGGGACATCTGAGGTTTGTAGTTTTTCAAAGTTTGGCCTACCGAATACACATTGAGATATGGATAAGGTTGCACTTCCTACGGCTTCCACTAGATGTCAACCATCTATAGAAACTTGTTTGAGGATTCTACTATAAAGGAGGGGCTCATGAGACCTCTTTGAGTCAGTGGTCTGGCAGAGAGCCTTGGTCTCATGACGCATTATCTCTCGTTCCAGTGCTTTTCTGAAGACAAAGGAATTCTCTGGTTGGAACATTATTGATATTTTATGTTAAAAACATCCTAAAGAATGATTCCATACTTCATTTGACTTGATTCTAAAGGACTGTAATGGAACTTTTCAAGTTTTTGTCTGGATGAAGTGCCTGCGCCTCATGAAGATGGATTACTGGGCTGAACACGCTAACAACAAGTGGCTATTTGGACACAAATGATGGAACTTTATGGAACAAATCAGTAATTTATTGTCGAACTGGGATTCCTGGGAGTGCCTTCTGATGAAGATCATCAAAAGGTAAGTGAATATTTATGGTGTTGTTTCTAACTTTGTTGATTCCAAAATGGCGGATATTACTCTGGCTGTTTTGGGTTCTGAGCGCCGTTCTCAGATTATGCTTTTTCCGTAAAGTTCTTTTGAAATCTGACACAGCGGTTGCATTAAGGAGAAGTCTATCTTTAATTCTGTGAATAACACTTGTATCTTTTATCAATGTTTATTATGAATATTTCTGCAAAATCACTGGATGTTTTGGAATCAAAACATTACTGCACGTAATGCGCCAATGTAAACTGAGGTTTTTTATATAAATATTCACATTATCGAACAAAGCATTCATGTATTGTGTAACATGATGTCCTATGAGTGTTCGTGATTAGTGATTAATTTGATCTATATTTCTGCTTTTTGTGACTCCAATCTTTGGCTGGAAAAATGGCTGTGTGTTTTTTCGACTTGGCTATGACCTAACATAATCATATGTTGTGCTTTAGCTGTAAAGCATTTTTGAAATCGGAAACAATGGGTAGATTAACAAGATGTTGATCTTTCATTTGCTGTATTGGACTTGTTAATGTGTGAAAGTTACATACTTCTAGAAAATATTTTTGAATTTTGCGCGCTGCCTTTTCAGCGGAATGTTGTCGAGGAGTTCCGCCTGCGCTAGAAAGGATAAACAGCTTGGAAAATTCCAGAAAATTATGTCATGGCTTTAGAAGCTTCGCATAGGCTAATTGACATAATTTGAGTCAATTGGAGGTGTACCTGTGGATGTATTTCAAGGCCTACCTTTCAAACTCAGTGCCTCTTTGCTTGACATCATGGGAAAATCAAAAGAAATCAGCAAAGACCTCATAAAAAATGTTGTAGAACTTTTCCAAATGCCTGAAGGTACCATGTTCATCTGTACAAACAATAGTACGCAAGTATAAACACCATGGGACCATGCAGCCGATATACCGCTCAGGAAGGAGACACATTCTGTCTCCTAGAGATGAATGTACTTTTGTGCGAAAAGTGCAAATCAAACCCAGAACAACAGCAAAGGACCTTGTGAAGATCCTGGAGGAAACCAACTGTATGTGTATATACAGTGGGGAGAACAAAAAAAATCCAGAAAATCACATTGTATGATTTTTAAGTAATTAATTTGCATTTTATTGCATGACATAAGAATTTGATCACTTACCAACCAGTAAGAATTCCGGCTCTCACAGACCTGTTAGTTTTTCATTAAGAAGCCCTCCTGTTCTCCACTCATTACCTGTATTAACTGCACCTGTTTGAACTCGTTACCTGTATAAAAGACACCTGTCCACACACTCAATCAAACAGACTCCAACCACTCCATATTGGCCAAGACCAGAGAGGGTGTAAGGACATCAGGTATAAAATTGTAGACCTGCACAAGGCTGTGATGGGCTACAGGACAATAGACAAGCAGCTTGTTGAGAAGGTAACAACTGTTGGCGCAATTATTAGAAAATGGAAGAAGTTCAAGATGACAGTCAATCACCCTCGGTCTGGGGCTCCATGCAAGATCTCACCTCGTGGGGCATCAATGATCATGAGGAAGGTGAGGGATCAGCCCAGAACTACACGGCAGGACCTGGTCAATGACCTGAAGAGAGCTGGGACCACAGCCTCAAAGAAAACCATTAGTAACACACTACGCCGTCATGGATTAAAATCCTGCAGCGCACACAAGGTCCCCCTGCTCAAGCCAGCACATGTCCAGGCCCGTCTGATGTTTGCAATGACCCTCTGGATGATCCAGAGGAGGAATGGGACAAGGTCATGTGGTCTGATGAGACAAAAATATAGCTTTTTGGTCTAAACTCCCCTCGCCGTGTTTGGAGGAAGAAGAAGGATGAGTACAACCCCAAGAACACCATGCCAACCGTGAAGCATGGAGGTGGAAACATAATTCTTTGGGGATGCTTTTCTGCAAAGGGGACAGGACGACTGCACCGTATTGAGGGGAGGATGGATGGGGCCATGTATCGCAAGATCTTGGCCAACAGAGCATTGAAGATGGGTCGTGGCTGGGTCTTCCAGCATGACAACGACCCGAAACACACAGCCAGGGCAACTAAGGAGTGGCTCCGTAAGAAGCATCTCAAGGTCCTGGAGTGGCCTAGCCAGTCTCCAGACCTGAACCCAATAGAAAATCTTTGGACGGAGCTGAAAGTCCGTATTGCCCAGCGACAGCACCGAAACCTGAAGGATCTGGAGAAGGTCTGTATGGAGGAGTGGGCCAAAATCCCTGCTGCTGTGTGTGCAAACCTGGTCAAGAACTACAGGAAACGTATGATCTCTGTAATTGCAAACAAAGATTTCTGTACCAAATATTAAGTTCTGCTTTTCTGATGTATCAAATACTTATGTCATGCAATAAAATGCAAATGAATTACTTAAAAATCATACAATGTGATTTTCTGGATTTTTGTTTTAGATTCCGTCTCTCACAGTTGAAGTGTAACTATGATAAAAATTACAGACCTCTACATGCTTTGTAAGTAGAAAAACCTGCAAAATCGGCAGTGTATCAAATACTTGTTCTCCCCACTGTGTGTGTATATATATATATATATATATATATATATATATATATATATATATATATATATATATATATATATATATATATATATATATATATATACAGTGCCTTGCGAAAGTATTCGGCCCCCTTGAACTTTGCGACCTTTTGCCACATTTCAGGCTTCAAACATAAAGATATAAAACTGTATTTTTTTTGTGAAGAATCAACAACAAGTGGGACACAATCATGAAGTGGAAGGACATTTATTGGATATTTCAAACTTTTTTAACAAATCAAAAACTGAAAAATTGGGCGTGCAAAATTATTCAGCCCCCTTAAGTTAATAATTTGTAGCGCCACCTTTTGCTGCGATTACAGCTGTAAGTCGCTTGGGGTATGTCTCTATCAGTTTTGCACATCGAGAGACTGAATTTTTTTTCCCATTCCTCCTTGCAAAACAGCTCGAGCTCAGTGAGGTTGGATGGAGAGCATTTATGAACAGCAGTTTTCAGTTCTTTCCACAGATTTTCGATTGGATTCAGGTCTGGACTTTGACTTGGCCATTCTAACACCTGGATATGTTTATTTTTGAACCATTCCATTGTAGATTTTGCTTTATGTTTTGGATCATTGTCTTGTTGGAAGACAAATCTCCGTCCCAGTCTCAGGTCTTTTGCAGACTCCATCAGGTTTTCTTCCAGAATGGTCCTGTATTTGGCTCCATCCATCTTCCCATCAATTTTCACCATCTTCCCTGTCCCTGCTGAAGAAAAGCAGGCCCAAACCATGATGCTGCCACCACCATGTTTGACAGTGGGGATGGTGTGTTCAGCTGTGTTGCTTTTACGCCAAACATAACGTTTTGCATTGTTGCCAAAAGTTCAATTTTGGTTTCATCTGACCAGAGCACCTTCTTCCACATGTTTGGTGTGTCTCCCAGGTGGCTTGTGGCAAACTTTAAACAACACTTTTTATGGATATCTTTAAGAAATGGCTTTCTTCTTGCCACTCTTCCATAAAGGCCAGATTTGTGCAATATACGACTGATTGTTGTCCTATGGACAGAGTCTCCCACCTCAGCTGTAGATCTCTGCAGTTCATCCAGAGTGATCATGGGCCTCTTGGCTGCATCTCTGATCAGTCTTCTCCTTGTATGAGCTGAAAGTTTAGAGGGACGGCCAGGTCTTGGTAGATTTGCAGTGGTCTGATACTCCTTCCATTTCAATATTATCGCTTGCACAGTGCTCATTGGGATGTTTAAAGCTTGGGAAATCTTTTTGTATCCAAATCCGGCTTTAAACTTCTTCACAACAGTATCTCGGACCTGCCTGGTGTGTTCCTTGTTCTTCATGATGCTCTCTGCGCTTTTAACGGACCTCTGAGACTATCACAGTGCAGGTGCATTTATACGGAGACTTGATTACACACAGGTGGATTGTATTTATCATCATTAGTCATTTAGGTCAACATTGGATCATTCAGAGATCCTCACTGCACTTCTGGAGAGAGTTTGCTGCACTGAAAGTAAAGGGGCTGAATAATTTTGCACGCCCAATTTTTCAGTTTTTGATTTGTTAAAAAAGTTTGAAATATCCAATAAATGTCGTTCCACTTCATGATTGTGTCCCACTTGTTGTTGATTCTTCACAAAAAAATACAGTTTTATATCTTTATGTTTGAAGCCTGAAATGTGGCAAAAGGTCGCAAAGTTCAAGGGGGCCGAATACTTTCGCAAGGCACTGTATATATATATATATATATATTTATCCCACGTCCCCACAGGAGGCATTTTGCTAGGCTGTTATTGTAAATAATAATTTGTTCTTAACTGACTTGCCAAGTTAAATAAAGGTTCATTAAAATAAATAAATATACTAAACATACCATCTGGTCCGGCCTCTGAGTCGGGCTGGTTGGGCTTGAGGGCGAAGTGAAGCTGACACCTGAACATGGCTCTGTCATCCATGTGTATCAGCTTATACACACTCTGGTGCACCACATCAGACTGGACAGAAATACACAGTACCAGTCAAACATATGGACACACCTACTAATTCAAGGGTTTTTCTTTATTTGTACTATTTTCTACATTGTAGAATAATAGTTTAGACATCAACACTATGAAATAACAATTATGAAATCATGTCGTAACCAAAAGTGTTAGTGTTAAACAAATCAAAATATGTTTTATATTTGAGATTCTTCAAAGTAGCCACCATTTTCCTTGATGACAGCTTTGCACACTCTTGGCATTCTCTCAACCAGCTTCATGAGGAATGCTTTTCCAACAGTCTTGAAGGAGTTCCCACATATGATGAGCACTTTTTGGCTGCTTTTCCTTCACTCTGCGGTCCATCTCATTCCAAACCATCTCAATTGCGGTCGGGTGATTGTGGAGGCAAGGTCATCTGATGCAGCACTCCATCACTCTCCTTCTTGGTCAAATAGGCTTTACACAGCCTGGAGGTGTGTTGGGTCATTGTCCTGTTGAAAAACAAATGATAGTCCTACTAAGCACAAACCAGATGGGATGGCGTATCGCTGCAGAATGCTGTGGTAGCCATGCTGGTTAAGTGTGCCTTGAATTCTAAATAAATCACTGACAGTGTCACCAGCAAAGCACCCCCATGCCATCACACCTCCTCCTCCATGCTTCATGGTGGGAACCATACATGCAGATATCATCTGTTCACCTACTCTGCGTCTCACAAAGAAAAGGAGGTTGGAACCAAACATCTCAAATTTGGACTCATCAGACCAAAGAACGGATTTCCACCGGTCTAAAATCCATTCCTCGTGTTTCTTGGCCCAGCAAAGTCTCTTCTTCTTGTTGGTGTCCTTTAGTAGTGGTTTCTTTGCAGCAATTCGACTATGAAGGCCTGATTGACGCAGTCTCCTCTGAACAGTTGATGTTGAGATGGGTCTGTTACTTGAATTCCGTGACGCATTTATTTGGGCTGCAATTTCTCTGGCTGGTAACTCTAATGAACTTATCTTCTGCAGCAGAAGTAATTCTGGGTCTTCCTTTCCTGTGGTGGTCCTCATGTGAGCCAGTTTCATCATAGCGCTTGATGGTTTTTGCGACTGCACTAGAAGAAAATGTAAAAGTTCTTGAGATTTTCTGTTTTGACTGACCTTCATGTCTCAAAGTAATGATGGACTGTTGTTTCTCTTTGCTTATTTGAGCTGTTCTTGCCATAATATGGACTTGGTATTTTACCAAATAGGGCTATCTTCTGTATACCATCCCTACCTTGTCACAACACAACTGATTGTCTCAAATGCATTAAAGAAGAAAATTACACAAATTAACTTTTAACAAGGCTCACCTTAATTGAAATGCATTCCACCTTATGAATCTGGTTGAGAGAATGCCAATAGTGTGCAAAGCGGTCATCAAGGCAAAGGGTGGCTACTTTGAAGAATATCAAATATATTTTGATTTGTTTAACACTTTTTTGGTTACTACATGATTCCATATGTGTTATTTCATAGTGTTGATGTCTTCACTATTATTCTACAATGTAGAAAATAGTAAAAATAAAGAAAAACCCTTGAATGAGTAGGTGTGTCCAAACTTTTGACTGGTACTGTGTACATTACCAAACACATTAATACCCAGAGTGATATTCAGAATCCTCAAAGTACAGTTAGTCCTAAATAATGAGATAGGAAGCAGCCTGAGTTGTCAAAATCCTATAATCCTACAGTGCATTCAGAAAGTATTCAGACCCCTTGACTTTTACCACATTTTGATACGTTACAACATCATTCTAAAATGGATTAAATCCATTTTTCTTCATCAATCTACACACAATACCCATAAGGACAAAGCGAAAACAGGTTTTTATAAAAAATAAAAAAATAAAAAGAAATACCTTAGGTACATAAGAATTCAGACCCTTTGCTATGGCACTCGAAATTGAGCTCAGGTGCATCCTGTTTCCATTGATCATCCTTGAGATGTTTTGACAACTTGATTGGAGTCCACGTGTTGTAAATCAATTAATTTGATTGGATATGATTTGGAAAGGCACACACCTGTCTATATAAGGTCCCACAGATGGCAGTGCGTGTCAGAGTAAAATCCAAGCCATCAGGTCAGAGTTGTGTTGGTTTGTGTCGAGGTACAGATCTATGGAACGGTACCAAAACATTTTTTCAGCATTAAAGGTCCCCAAGATCACAGTGGCCTACATTATTCTTAAATGGGGGAAGTTTGGGACCACCAAGACTCTTCCTAGAGTTGACCGCCGGGCCAAACTGAGCAATCGGGGGATAAGGGCTTTGGTCAGGGAGGTGACCAAAAACCTGATGGTCACTCTGACAGAGCTCCAGAGTTCCTCTGTGGAGATGCAAGAACCTTCCAGAAGGACAACCATTTCTGCAGCACTCTACCAATCAGGCCTTTATGGTAGAATGGCCAGACAGAAGCCACTCCTCAATAAAAGGCACATGACAGCCCTCTTAGAGTTTGCCAAAAAGCACCTAAAGGACTCTCAGACTATGAGAAACAAGATTCTCTGGTCTGATGAACCTGTGATTGAACTCTTTGGCCTGAATGCCAAGCGTCACGTCTGGAGGAAACCTGGCACAATGAAACATGATGGTGGCAGCATCATGCTGAGGGTATGTTTTTCAACGGCAGGAACTGGGAGACTAGTCAGGGTTGAGGGAAAGATAAACGGAGTAAAGTACAGAGAGATCCTTGATGAAAACCTGCTCCAGTGCGCTCAGGACCTCAGACTCGGGCAAAGGTTCACCTTCCAACAGGACAATGACCCTAAGCACACAGCCAAAACAATGCAGGAGTGGCTTCGGGACAAGTCTATGAATGTCATTGAGTGGCCCAGCCAGAGCCCGGACTTGAACCCGATCAATCATCTCTGGAGAGACCTGAAAATAGTTTTGCTGCGACACTCCCCATCCAACCTGACAGCTTGAGAGGATCTGCAGAGAAGAATGGGAGAAACTCCCCAAAAAGAAGACTCGAGGCTGTAATCGCTAAGGTGCTATAACAAAGTACTGAGTAAAGGATCTAAGTACTTATGTAAATGTGGTATTTCAGTTTTTTATGTATAAAAATGTGCTTTGTCATTATGGGGTATTGTGTGTAGATTGATATTTAATCCATTTTAGAATAAAGCTGTAATGTAACAAAATTTGGAAAAGGTCAAGGGGTCTGAATACTTTCTGAATGCACTGTATAATCAATAAGTAATAATAATGTTGTACCTGGTGGAAGCCCAGGTAGTCCTGGATGGTTGGAGAGGCGTAGAAGATAGAGTCATCAGTGGTGACCACCAGGACAAAACCATTCAGGGCCTACACAGAGAGAGAGCGCACGCGCATGCACACACACGCACACCACACACACACACGCGTACACACACACGCACACACACACACACGCACGCACACACACAAGCAAGGACACACACAACCATTGTAATCCTAGGGCGGACTGCATAAGCATTTTTTTGTGGTCGCCAAAGTCCAAACAGTGTAAAACATTGGGTAAAAAGCATTCAGTGTAAACTTAAATGACTAAAATCAGATATAAAGTATGTGGAACAGATTGAGGACCTACATATATTTTTATAATATAATCTTTGTGAACTAACAATCATCAAAATAAAATAAAAGTCAGGGAAAATTGAAAATGATCAAAACAATTCATTTTATTATGTTTGAGCAGAAGAACACAGCAATAGCCATGGCAAAATCTGTCAAATTACAGGAAATTACCTTCTCTCAGCTGCATAGCAAAATGTGTAGAATTGTATGAAATTGTAGGAAATTTCTCTACACCGCCAAGATGGGCGCCTCTAAAATGCTCTACAATTTAGCCGCACCAACAGCCAACTGCGCTCATTGCCACGCCCCCTGTCACGCACACCACCTAAGCCCCTTTTTGATGCAGACAAACCCTACACACACACACTCTGTATACCTGCAGCAGTAGGTTTCCCTCGGAGAGGCTGACTCCGTCTATAGAAGTGGCTGTCCGTCCGTTCCTACAGTTCCCACTGAGATGGGGGGCCGGCCACTCACACTTCTTCTGGAGGGTCGCTGGAACACAGGAGAGGAGAACATGGCTTAGTTCTTAGTCCTTAGATTCACTTCTTATTCCTTAGATTCACTTCTTAGTCCTTAGATTTACTTATTTGTTCTTCGTCCTTAAACTTAGTTTTTAGATTTAGTTCTTAGTCCTTAGCAGTGTTTCGGCTGCAATCAATGCCGCCACGCACCCAAAATATGGAACATGAAAAAAATAGTACCTCTTATAACAGCTAATGGAAAATGCCATGGCGATGGTAACTGGACTAGTCTAATGTCACAGAAAATGTAACTGAAAAAAGGATTGTGTATTTTTGAAGATGCTGGAACAGTCCACATTTACTTTTCCTCTGCAAACAAAAAAATCAGACAACCCCATAGTAGAATAGTTTATCTATTTACCTAATCGGCTTGTTGTTGTGTGCTCTAGATAAATATTTATCTCGATGGCGCATTTAAGTTACAAGTACCATAGGGAGAGAATTCCCAGAATCGGATTTAGTCTGATCAAGACAAAGGAGATGATTGTGGACTACAGGAAAAGGAGGACCGAGCACACCTCCATTCTCATCGACAGCGGTGTAGGTGGAGCAGGTTGAGAGCTTCAAGTTTCTTGGTGTCCACATCACCAACAAACTAACATGGTCCAAACACACCAAGACAGTTGTGAAGAGGGCACGACAAAACCTATTCCCCCTCAGAAGACTGAAAAGATTTGGCATGGGTCCTCAGATCCTCAAAAGGTTCTACAGCTGCACCATCGAGAGCATCCTGACCTGGTATGGCAACTGCTTGGCCTCTGTACATCACTGGGGCCAAGCTTCCTGCCATCCAGGAACACTATACTAGGCGGTGTCAGAGGAAGGCCCTAAAAATTGTCAAAGACTCAAGCCACCCTAGTCATGGAATGTTCTCTCTGTACCGCACGGCAAGCGTTATCGGAGCGCCAAGTCTAGGTCACTGCCTGTAAGAGGAGACCTTGAAAATGTTAGCCCTTCGGCTGCTGCCAAAGAAGTGTCCATCCAAGAAGGCTCAAGGTCATTGGCCACAGATAAAATGACGTCAAATCACACTATATGTACAGTAGCTTTGATTGGACTGATCATGTCAACATTAGAGGTCGACCGATTAATCGGAATGGCCGATTATGAACTCTGCAGTTCATCCAGAGTGATCATGGGCCTCTTGGCTGCATCTCTGATCAGTCTTCTCCTTGTATGAGCTGAAAGTTTAGAGGGACGGCCAGGTCATGGTAGATTTGCAGTGGTCTGATACTCCTTCCATTTCAATATTATCGCTTGCACAGTGCTCCTTGGGATGTTTAAAGCTTGGGAAATCTTTTTGTATCCAAATCCGGCTTTAAACTTCTTCACAACAGTATCTCGGACCTGCCTGGTGTGTTCCTTGTTCTTCATGATGCTCTCTGCGCTTTTAACGGACCTCTGAGACTATCACAGTGCAGGTGCATTTATACAGAGACTTGATTACACACAGGTGGATTGTATTTATCATCATTAGTCATTTAGGTCAACATTGGATCATTTAGAGATCCTCACTGAACTTCTGGAGAGAGTTTGCTGCACTGAAAGTAAAGGGGCTGAATAATTTTGCACGCCCAATTTTTCAGTTTTTGATTTGTTAAAAAAGTTTGAAATATCCAATAAATGTCGTTCCACTTCATGATTGTGTCCGACTTGTTGTTGATTCTTCACAAAAAAATACAGTTTTATATCTTTATGTTTGAAGCCTGAAATGTGGCAAAAGGTCACAAAGTTCAAGGGGGCCGAATACTTTCGCAAGGTTCATTCAGTTCATTCAGTTCATTCAGTATTCAGTATTGTTGTAATTGTCATTATTACAAATAAATGTAAAAAAAATTGGCCGATTAATTGGTATCGGCTTTTTCTGGTCCTCCAATAATAGGTATCGGTTTTGAAAAATCAGAATCGGTCGACCTCTAGTCAACATCATACTTCCACAATCTTAGCAGTCATCATCATGAATCAGGTCGACAAACTACTGGCAAATACTTTTTAATCCTTGTCATATGAAGATAAATAATTAAGGGAAATTATAGATAAAAGGTATTGGCTCTCATCGGCCATTGGACATAAACATTACACAACAAGTTGGAAATAGTATATTCAACGAGTGGTTTTGAAGGAATCAGCGACAGTGGCTCTTTGGTTCCAAGTCTGGGATTAAGGGGCTCTTTTGAAATTTAAAATGATAAAACATTCAACATTGGACATGCTGTCAATGAAGCATGATTTGTGCCGCACTCAAAACAACTGTTGTTAACTCGGAGGACCCCCGCGCCACCTTCCTGTTCAAGTGAGCACAGCATGAACAATGTGAGTCCAAAAATGTTTTGTATGCTGCTTCATGAATGATGTAATATACCAGGGAGATATATATACACTGTATATATATACTGTAGCTAAGAAAGTAATACTAAGTGTATGTTGTATAGAAAGATGTTAGTAGCCCATGTGCCTCACCCTCATAATTTGGTCTATTTACCACTTTTAGTTTTCACCTACTGTTCTAACTGTTCTACTGGAGTCTATAACTTGTTTTAGAGAAATGTAATAATTGAATATTGTACAAGCTTTCGTTGTCTGCTTATAGGCTATCCAGTGAAAGTGAACTTGGCAACATGTCTTATTTTCACGTGGGGAAAGGGAACATAAGCTCTGCATGTGGACAAATTAGAACATTTTAGCACCACACAAATACGGGACAGTTCACGGTTCCACACACTCACTCTTAATGCATGCGTGGCTGATAGCCTTCGGTCTGCCTCACTGCTCACAGAATGGAATTCGCAACACAACAAGCTCATGGGTTATTAAAAAGTGTATTATCTTGATTTAATAATTTTACACATTTACAAATTATTGTACCAATATGTTACATTGGTTATTTCTGGAGGTGGAAATTATGTCAGCATCATTTTATTTTGGGTGTAAAATGTCCTTTTAAAAAGGTCACCAGAACTCAATCCTTCTATATAAAAATTATCCGAGGGGGGTTCATCCGCAACCTTTTCCCCACATGGCCAATTGTTTTTCCCCAGAGGAAACACTGGTCCTCAGATTTAGTTCTTAGTCCTTAGATTTAGTTGCAGTGTACAGTCCACACCATAGACAAAGAGGAGACAGGACTGTCTGGAGCCTTTGTGAGTCAGACCAAGACCCAACTCATGACAGCAAAACGTACGGTTACCCAGAACAACACCAAGGCCTGCCAAAGACTGGCATGATGATTTCCACAGTCTTTAATACATGTACTACAACTGAGAACTACTGTGATGAAAAGCTTGGCATAAGTTATATACTGTACATACATTTCACATCAAAGTGACAAGTCAATCATCATCAATTATCCTACATTACATTCTGCCAAGTCCTGAGAGACACAGACTTTATGGTTTTCTCATCAACAAACCACCCACGCAGTCTACTCTACACAGACTGTAGGATAGATCCACACACAGTCCTTTAAACGTCATTACATTAACTCAACTAATCTCAACTGACTGAACAAACCTTACAGACAGACAGACAGAGAGGACAGGACAGGACAGGACAGACAGACAGGACAGACAGACAGGACAGACTCTACATGAGATTTTTGACATCAGGCGTCCCGATGAGAGCGGATATGTGCTAGATGTCTCCACAGCCACATATTCTAGATTCCATGTTTCTGCTATTCTTAGGATGGTCGCTAACTACAGAGCACATACAGTACACTGATAATCCTTGTCATTGCATCCCTAATCATGGTTCACTGGGCTATTTCTGGAACAAACAGAGTATGAGTGACTTCCTACAGGGCTAACACAAACATGTGGGCATGTACACATGCGCATACACACACAAACACACACAAACACCTGTAGTCATTCCATCTGTAAGTCGGACAACAGGACACAAAAGAAAGGAGAGAAAATGGTCAACGCTTCATATCAGCCGTGTGTATGTATGTCACCACGATGTTGTCCTCGTCTTGTCGTGTCCCGTATATATATATTTTTTTCTTCCATAAATTCATCTTCAAAACACTCTCCTGCAACCAGCCTTACCAATTTATATAAAAAAGAAAGAAAGTATTATTTACCTCAAATCTGTAATCCTCTATAGAAGCTATCCAGAAGCTAGCCAGAGCCAGAAGCTAGCCAGAAGCTAGTTAGCTTCTTTACTGGCTAATCGTTAGTATTCAGCTAACCACGGTTTGTGATCATCAGTTATCCTTTAGCTCGAAAATCTATCGGCAGTTTTGTACGGCGCGGCTCGGACCAGAACATACCGGACCTATTTTTCTCTCCATGTCCCCGGATTTCAACCACAAGCTCTGGACATTTATACCTGGATCTCGCAGCTAGCTAGCTGCTATCCGTGTGACTATCGGCTTACGTCGATTCCGGAGCAAACATCAATTATTCCGGAGCTAGCCAGCTGAAGAGTTCCATCAGTCACTCCTGGGCTACAATCACCTATCCGGACCCGTTTTACTGCCAACGCGGAGCCCCACCAGGCCTTCACAACTGGACTACCGACGTTATCTGCCCGAGGGAGTTATCCAGCTGGCTCCTCCGTCGTGACGTTACCTGAACGCCCATCTGCGGCCTGCTAATCGTTAACTGTCTTATCGGCTGCTATCTGAATAGACCTATCGGACAATTTTTTTCTTTTTTCTTGGGCCTCTATAACTATATCTATTTTTTTTTTGCAAATTGCAGAACCCCACTAATCCTACCGACGGAAACGCACGAGGTGGCTAAAAACAGACCTCCATCCTATGCTAGCTTGCTACCGATGGCCCGGCTAGCTGTCTGAATCGCCGTGACCCCAACCAACCTCACTACTCACTGGACCCTTTTGATCACTCGACTAACCATGCCTCTCCTTAATGTCAATATGCCTTGTCCATTGCTGTTCTGGTTAGTGTTTATTGGCTTATTTCACTGTAGAGCCTCTAGTCCTGCTTACTATACCTTATCCAACCTATTAGTTCCACCACCCACACATGCGATGACATCTCCTGGTTTCAATTATGTTTCTAGAGACAAT
The DNA here is from genome assembly GCF_045791955.1 of Oncorhynchus clarkii lewisi. Lineage (NCBI taxonomy): Eukaryota > Metazoa > Chordata > Actinopteri > Salmoniformes > Salmonidae > Oncorhynchus > Oncorhynchus clarkii. Next base: position 17,830,024 of record NC_092158.1, on the reverse strand, counting down.
CTCTCTCTCATCACCACTCAATACCTAGGTTTACCTCCACTGTATTCACATCCTACCATACCTTTGTCTGTACATTATACCTTGAAGCTATTTTATCGCCCCCAGAAATCTCCTTTTACTCTCTCTTCCAGACGTTCTAGACGACCAATTCTCATTGCTTTTAGCCGTACCCTTATCCTACTCCTCCTCTGTTCCTCTGGTGATGTAGAGGTGAATCCAGGCCCTGCAGTGCCTAGCTCCACTCCTATTCCCCAGGCACTCTCTTTTGATGACTTCTGTAATCGTAATAGCCTTGGTTTCATGCATGTTGACATTAGAAGCCTCCTCTCTAAGTTTGTTTAATTCACTGTTTTAGCACACTCTGCCAACTCGGATGTTCTAGCTGTGTCTGAATCCTGGCTTAGGAAGACCACCAAAAATTCTGAAATGTTCATCCTTAACTACAACATTTTCAAACAAGATAGAACTGCCAAAGGGGGCGGTGTTGCAATCTACTGCAAAGATAGCCTGCAGAGTTCTGTCCTACTATCCAGGTCTGTACTCAAACAATTTGAACTTCTACTTTTAAAAATCCACCTCTCTAAAAACAAGTCTCTCACTGTTACCGCCTGCTATAGACCACCCTCTGCCCCCAGCTGTGCTCTGGACACCATGTGAACTGATTGCCCCCCATCTATCTTCAGAGCTCGTGCTGCTAGGCGACCTAAACTGGAACATGCTTAACACCCCAGCCATCCTACAATCTAAGCTTGATGCCCTCAATCTCACACAAATTATCAATGAACCTACCAGGTACCTCCCCAAAGCCGTAAACACGGGCACCCTCATAGATATCATTCTAACCAACTTGCCCTCTAAATACACCTCTGCTGTCTTCAACCAAGATCTCAGTGATCACTGCCTCATTGCCTGCATCCGTAATGGGTCAGCGGTCAAACAACCTCCACTCATCACTGTCAAACACTCCCTGAAACACTTCAGCGAGCAGGCCTTTCTAATCAACCTGGCCGGGGTATCCTGGAAGGATATTGATCTCATTCCGTCAGTAGAGGATGCCTGGTATTTTTTTTTAAATGCCTTCCTAACCATCTTAAATAAGCATGCCCCATTCAAGAAATGTAGAACCAGGAACAGATATAGCCCTTGGTTCTCCCCAGACCTGACTGCCCTTAACCAACACAAAAACATCCTATGGCGTTCTGCATTAGCATCGAACAGCCCCCATGATGCAGCTTTTCAGGGAAGCTAGAAACCATTATACACAGGCAGTTAGAAAAGCCAAGGCTAGCTTTTTCAAGCACAAATTTTCTTCCTGCAACACTAACTCAAAAAAGTTCTGGGACACTGTAAAGTCCATGGAGAATAAGAACACCTCCTCCCAGCTGCCCACTGCACTGAAGATAGGAAACACTGTCACCACTGATAAATCCACTATAATTGAGAATTTCAATAAGCATTTATCTACGGCTGGCCATGTTTTCCACCTGGCTACCCCTACCCCGGTCAACAGCACTGCACCCCCCACAGGAACTCGCCCAAGCCTTCCCCATTTCTCCTTCTCCCAAATCCAGTCAGCTGATGTTCTGATGGAGCTGCAAAATCTGGACCCCTATAAATCAGCCGGGCTAGACAATCTGGACCATTTCTTTCTAAAATGATCTGCCGAAATTGTTGCCACCCCTATTACTAGCCTGTTCAACCTCTCTTTCGTGTCGTCTGAGATTCCCAAATATTGGAAAGCAGCTGCGGTCATCCCCCTCTTCAAAGGGGGGGACACTCTTGACCCAAACTCCTATAGACCTATATCTATCCTACCCTGCCTTTCTAAGGTCTTCGAAAGACAAGTCAACAAACAAATTACAGACCATTTCGAATCTCACCATAACCTCTCTGCTATGCAATCTGGTTTCAGAGCTGGTCATGGTTGCACCTCAGCCACGATCAAGGTCCTAAACGATATCTTAACCACCATCGATAAGAAACATTACTGTGCAGCCGTATTCATTGATCTGGAGAAGGCTTTCGACTCTGTCAATCACTACATCCTCATCGGCAGACTCGGCAGCCTTGGTTTCTCAAATGATTGCCTCGCCTGGTTCACCAACTACTTCTCTGATAGAGTTCAGTGTGTCAAATCTGCTGTCCGGACCTCTGGCAGTCTCTATGGGGGTGCCACAAGGTTAAATTCTTGGACCGACTCTCTTCTCTGTATACATCAATGATGTCGCTCTGGCTGCTGGTGAGTCTCTGATCCACCTCTACGCAGACAACACCATTCTGTATACTTCTGGCCCTTCTTTGGACACTGCATTAACAACCCTCCAGGCAAGCTTCAATGCCATACAACTCTCCTTCCGTGGCCTCCAATTGCTCTAAAATACAAGTAAAACTAAATGCATGCTCTTCAACCGATCGCTGCCTGCACCTGCCCGCCTGTCCAACATCACTACTCTGGACGGCTCTGAATACATGGACAACTACAAATACCTAGGTGTCTGGTTAGACTGTAAACTCTCCTTCCAGACCCACATCAAACATCTCCAATCCAAAGTTAAATCTAGAATTGGCTTCCTATTTTTGCAACAAAGCATCCTTCACTCATGCTGCCAAACATACCCTTGTAAAACTGACCATCCTACCAATCCTCGACTTCGGCGATGCCATTTACAAAATAGCCTCCAATACCCTACTCAACAAATTGGATGCAGTCTATCACAGTGCCATCCATTTTGTCACCAAAGCCCCATAAATTACCCACCATTGCGAACTGTACGCTGTCGTTGGCTGGCCCTCGCTTCATACTCGTCGCCAAACCCATTGGCTCCATGTCATCTACAAGACCCTGCTAGGTAAAGTCCCCCCTTATCTCAGCTCGCTGGTCACCATAGCATCACCCGCCTGTAGCACGCGCTCCAGCAGGTATATCTCTATGGTCACCCCCAAAACCAATTCTTTCTTTGGCCGCCTCTCCTTCCAGTTCTCTGCTGCCAATGCCTGGAACGAACTACAAAAATCTCTGAAACTGGAAACGCTTATCTCCCTCACTAGCTTTAAGCACCAGCTGTCAGAGCAGCTCACAGATTACTGCACCTGTACATAGCCCACCTATAATTTAGCCCAAACAACTACCTCTTTCCTTACTGTATTTATTTTATTTATTTATTTTGCTCCTTTGCACCCCATTATTTTTATTTCTACTTTGCACATTCTTCCACTGCAAATCTACCATTCCAGTGTTTTACTTGCTATATTGTATTTACTTTGCCACCATGGCCTTTGTTTTGCCTTTACCTCCCTTATCTCGCCTCATTTGCTCACATCGTATATAGACTTGTTTCTACTGAATTATTGACTGTATGTTTGTTTTACTCCATGTGTAACTCTGTGTCGTTGTATGTGTCGAACTGCTTTGCTTTATCTTGGCCAGGTCGCAGTTGTAAATGAGAACTTGTTCTCAACTTGCCTACCTGGTTAAATAAAGGTGAAATAAAATGTAAAAAATAAAAAAAATGTATGTATGAAGTCGGAAGTTTACATACACCTTAGCCAAATACATTTAAACTCAGTTTTTCACAATTCTTGACATTTAATCCGAATAAGAATTCTCTGCCTTAGGTCAGGTAGTATTACCAATTTATTTTAAGAATGTGAAATGTCAGAATAATTGTAGAGAGAAGGATTTATTTAAGCTTTTATTTCTTTCATCACATTCCCAGTGGGTCAGAAGTTTACATGCTACCAAATACTAATTGAGTGTATTGCCTTTAAATAGTTTAACTTGGGTCAAACATTTGGGTAGCCTTCCACAAGCTTCCCACAATAAGTTGGGTGAATTGTGGCTCATTCCTCCTGACAGAGCTGATGTAACTGAGTCAGGTTTGTAGGCCTCCTTGCTCGCACAAGCTTTTTCAGTTCTGCCCACAAATTTTCTATAGGATTGAGGTCAGGGCTTTGTGATGGCCACTCCAATACCTTGACTTTGTTGTCCTTAAGCCATTTTGCCACAGCTTTGGAAATATGCTTGGGGTCATTGTCCATTTGGAAGACCCATTTGCGAACAAGCTTTAACTTCCTGACTGATGTCTTGAGATGTTGCTGTGGTTGGGATGGTGTTCTTCGGCTTGCAAGCCTCCCCCATTTTCCTCCAAACATAATGATGGTCATTATGGCCGAACAGTTCTATTTTTGTTTCATCAGACCAGAGGACATTTCTCCAAAAAGTATGATCTTTGTCCTCAGGTGCAGTTTCAAACCGTAGTCTGGCTTTTTTAAGCCGGTTTTGGAGCAGTGGCTTCTTCCTTGCTGAGCGGCATTTCAGGTTATGTTGATATAGGACTTGTTTTACTGTGGATATAGATACTTTTGACCGGTTTCCTCCAGCATCTTCCCAAAGTCCTTTGCTGTTGTTCTGGGATTGATTTGCACTTCTCGCACCAAAGTACGTTCATCTTTAGGAGACAGAACACGTCTTCTTCCCTGAGTGGTATGACGGCTGCGTGGTCACATGGTGTTCATACTTGCACACTATTGTTTGTACAGATGAATGTGGTACCTTCAGGCATTTGGAAATTGCTCCCAAGGATGAACCAGACTTGTGGAGGTCTACAATTTTTTTCTGAGGTCTGGTCTGATTTCTTTTGATTTTCCCATGACATCACAGGTACACCTCCAGTTGACTCAAATTATGTCAATTAGACTATCAGAAGCTTCTAAAGCCATGACATCATTTTCTGGTATTTTCCAAGCTGTTTAAAAGGCACAGTCAACTTAGTGTATGTAAACTTCTGACCCACTGGAATTGTGATATAGTGAATTATATGTGAAATAATCTGTCAGTAAACAATTGTTGGAAAAATGACTTAGGACATCTACTTTGTGCATGACACAACTGACTTGCCAAAACTGTAGTTTGTTAACAAGAAATTTGTGGAGTGGTTGAAAAACTAGTTTTAATGACTCCAACCTAAGTGTATGTAAACTTCTGACTTCAACTGTATATATAAACTCAGCAAAAAAATAAACTTCCTCTCACTGTCAACTGTATTTTTTCCCAGCAAACTTAACTTGTGTAAATATTTGTATGAACATAACAAAATTCAACAACTGAGACATAAACTGAAAAATTTCCACAGACATGTGAGTAACAGAAATTGAATAATGTCCCTGAACAAAGGGGGGATCAAAATAAAAAGTAACAGTCAGTATCTGGTGTGGCCACCAGCTGCATTAAGTACTGCAATGCATCTCCTCCTCATGGACTGCACCAGATTTGCCAGTTCTTGCTGTGAGATGTTACCCCACTCTTCCACCAAGGCACCTGCAAGTTCCCGGACATTTCTGGGGGGAATGGCCCTAGCCCTCACCCTACGATTCAAAAGGTCCCAGACGTGCTCAATGGGATTGAGATCCTGGCTCATCGCTGGCCATGGCAGAACACTGACATTCCTGTCTTGCAGGAAATCACGCACAGAACGAGCAGTATGGCTGGTGGCATTTTCATGCTGGAAGGTCATGTCAGGATGAGCCTGCAGGAAGGGTACCACATGAGGGAGGAGGATGTCTTACCTGTAACTCACAGAGTTGAGATAGCCTGCAATGACAACAAGCTCAGTCTGATGATGCTGTGACACACCACCCCAGACCATGACGGCCCCTCCATCTCCAAATCTACAGAGTACAGGCCTCGGTGTAACACTCATTCCTTTGACGATAAACGGGAATCCGACCATCACCCCTGGTGAGACAAAACCGCAAATTGTCAGTGAAGAGCATTTTTTGCCAGTCCTGTCTGGTCCAGCCACGGTGGATTTGTGCCCATAGGTGACGTTGTTGCCGGTGATGTCTGGTGAGGACCTGCCTTACAACAGGCCTACAAGCCCTCAGTCCAGCCTCTCTCAGCCTATTGCGGACAGTCTGAGCACTAATGGAGGGATTGTGCGTTCCTGGTGTAACTCGTGCAGTTGTTGTTGCCATCCTGTACCTGTCCCGCAGCTGTGATGTTCAGATGTACCGATCCTGTGCAGGTGTTGTTACACGTGGTCTGCCACTGCGAGGACGATCAGCTGTCCGTCCTGTCTCCCTGTAGCGCTGTCTTAGGCGTCTCACAGTACGGACATTGCAATTTATTGCCCTGGCCACATCTGCAGTCTTCATGCCTCCTTGCATGTTCACGAAGATGAGCAGGGACCCTGGGCATCTTTCTTGTGGTGTTTTTCAGAGTCAGTAGAAAGGCCTCTTTAGTGTCCTAAGTTCATAACTCTGGTCATAATTGCCTATCGTCTGTAAGCTTTTAGTGTCTTAACGACCGTTCCACAGGTGCATCTTCATTGAACAAGCATGGGAAACAGTGTTTAAACCCTTTACAATGAAGATCTGTGAAGTAATTTGGATTTTTACGAATTATATTTGAAAGACAGGGTCCTGAGAAAGGGAGGTTTATTTTATATATATATACATATATATATACATATATATATACACACTGCTCAAAAAAATAAAGGGAACACTTAAACAACACAATGTAACTCCAAGTCAATCACACTTCTGTGAAATCAAACTGTCCACTTAGGAAGCAACACTGATTGACAATAAATTTCACATGCTGTTGTGCAAATGGAATAGACAACAGGTGGAAATTATAGGCAATTAGCAAGACACCCCCCAAAAAGGAGTGGTTCTGCAGGTGGTGACCACAGACCACTTCTCAGTTCCTATGCTTCCTGGCTGATGTTTTGGTCACTTTTGAATGCTGGCGGTGCTTTCACTCTAGTGGTAGCATGAGATGGAGTCTACAACCCACACAAGTGGCTCAGGTAGTGCAGCTCATCCAGGATGGACCATCAATGCGAGCTGTGGCAAGAAGGTTTGCTGTTGGATCAGCCTGTAGTGTGTCTTTCCACTTTAATTTTGAGTGTGACTCCAAATCCAGACCTCCATGGGTTGATAAATTTGATTTCCATTGATAATTTTTGTGTGATTTTGTTGTCAGCACATTCAACTATGTAAAGAAAAAAGTATTTAATAAGAATATTTCATTCATTCAGATCTAGGATGTGTTATTTTAGAGTTCCCTTTATTTTTTTGAGCAGTATATATATATATATATATATATATATATATTTAAATATAATTATCAATGGAAATCAAAATGTATCAACCCATGGAGGTCTGGATTTGGAGTCACACTCAAAATTAAAGTGGAAAACCACACTACAGGCTGATCCAACTTTGATGTAATGTCCTTAAAACAAGTCAAAATGAGGCTCAGTAGTATGTGTGGCCTCCACGTGCCTGTATGACCTCCCTACAATGCCTAGGCATGCTCCTGATGAGGTGGTGGATGGTCTCCTGAGGGATGTCCTCCCAGACCTGGACTAAAGCATCCGCCAACTCCTGGACAGTCTGTGGCGCAACGTGGCGTTGGTGGATGGAGTGAGACATGATGTCCCAGATGTGCTCAATTGGATTCAGGTCTGGGGAACGGGCGGGCCAATCCATAGCATCAATGCCTTCCTCTTGCAGGAACTGCTGACACACTCCAGCCACATGAGGTCTAGCATTGTCTTGCATTAGGAGGAACCCAGGGCCAACCGCACCAGCATATGGTCTCACAAGGGGTCTGAGGATCTCATCTCGGTACCTAATGGCAGTCAGGCTACCTCTGGCGAGCACATGGAGGGCTGTGCAGCCCCCCAAAGAAACCCCACACCATGACTGACCCACCGCCAAACCGGTCATGTTGGAGGATGTTGCAGGCAGCAGAACGTTCTCCACGGCGTCTCCAGACTCTGTCACGTCTGTCACATGTGCTCAGTGTAAACCTGCATTCATCTGTGAAGAGCACAGGGCGCCAGTGGCGAATTTGCCAATCTTGGTGTTCTCTGGCAAATGCCAAACGTCCTGCATGGTGTTGGGCTGTAAGCACAACCCCCACCTGTGGACGTCGGGCCCTCATACCACCCTCATGGAGTCTGTTTCTGACCGTTTGAGCAGACACATGCACATTTGTGGCCTGCTGGAGGTCATTTTGCAGGGCTCTGGCAGTGCTCCTCCTGCTCCTCCTTGCACAAAGGCGGAGGTAGCGGTCCTGCTGCTGGGTTGTTGCCCTCCTACGGCCTCCTCCACGTCTCCTGATGTACTGGCCTGTCTCCTGGTAGCGCCTCCATGCTCTGGACACTACGCTGACAGACACAGCAAACATTCTTGCAACAGTTCGCATTGATGTGCCATCCTGGATGAGCTGCACTACCTGAGCCAATTGTGTGGCTACCACTAGAGTGAAAGCACCGCCAGCATTCAAAAGTGACCAAAACATCAGCCAGGAAGCATAGGAACTGAGAAGTGGTCTGTGGTCACCACCTGCAGAACAACTCCTTTATTGGGGGTGTCTTGCTAAATGCCTATAATTTCCACCTGTTGTCTATTCCATTTGCACAACAGCATGTGAAATTGATTGTCAATTAGTGTTGCTTCCTAAGTGGACAGTTTGATTTCACAGAAGTGTGATTGACTTGGAGTTACATTGTGTTGTTTAAGTGTTCCCTTTATTTTTTTGTTCAGTGTATATAGATATATATATATATAGATATATACACACACACACACATATACACACACACACAGTCACACACACCTGCCATCCCTTTCATGTGGTCCAGGCAGGAGTGTGTGTGTGTATGCGTGTGTGTGTAGATGACTGTCTCTGACTGTACTCCTGTAGTCATTTGAGTGTAAGCCCTCCCTGTCTCCAGACTAACCTAACTACACAATTTGTCCTCCTGCCCTGTCATGTCCTCCCCTGTCCGGCCCGTCCCGTCTTGCCCTGCTCTGTCCTGTCCTCCCTTGTCCTGTCTAGGGTCGCAAAGGGAGGGTATATTACTGGAAACTTTATAAGTTTACCAGTAAACTACCAGAATTGTGTTATCTTTCAAGCATTCCATATAATATATCACAAGCCATCTAGTGGCCCTTATGGGTACTTCAGATTTTCACAGGTGTCTGTAATTATCTCTGGTTCTCTGTGTGGCCTTATCACAGGTCAATTATATGAAATAATAAAATAAGATGATTTTACAAAAACATTTTAGCTGTAGCCTGTGTGTGTCTCTGAGTGTGGTTTCTGCTTATCACCCAAACAGGCCAGATACACACATCCTGCTTCTCATTCCTGACCACAGTGGCTGCTAGGGACTGATATCAGCCACCACTTTGGTTCTCGGGTCAAGGTTAGGGTCAGAAACATTATCAGAGCTCAGAAAGGGAGGAACTTTGTGGATAGAACAGCATGTCTATTTTTGTGAGAAACAGAATTTGACTTCTGCCTTCCTTAAAGACACACACACACACACACACACACACACACACACACACACACACACACAGAAAGAGAGAGAGAGAGTTGGTGATAAACATTTGTAGGCTAATAGAGGAGTTCCCTCCATACAATGTACCGGCACTTTGAAGACTTGGTATAACAGTCAAGTCCTGGAAACTGAGGCAGCTGAGGCAGTTGTGACAGTCAGCGTGCACTAGACCAGAGCATGCAGTTATCAGGAGCTATTAAAATACAAGTAGTTGAAATTTGTATTACACTTAACAGAGCTTGCACTTGTCAGTTGACTGTACATCTTAACAATATCCAATCAATTAGAGGAGTGTAATAGTGGACCACTCACTCCAGAGGAAACCAATGGTTAGGTAGGCAAGAGTTAGGTTAATGACTGGACTGACTGGGATCCAACCCAGATCAACCCCCCCTCCCTCACCCCCTTCCTCAGCTCTCCCTCCCTCACCCCTCCTTATCAACAAACACAGGAAACAGGCCTGATGATCAGCCATCCAAGCCATTGCACACACAGCAGCACCAAAAGCCTGATAAACATCTGATTGGCCCTGGAGGCTGTAACCCCATAAACAAGCAGGAAGTGACTGTAACCAGTGGGCTTCAACAACAAAAATATTATAAAGATGTTGGGGCAAAAGTGGGGCAAAAAAGTATTTAGTCAGCCACCAATTGTGCAAGTTCTCCCACTTAAAAAGATGAGAGAGGCCTGTAATTTTCATCATAGGTTCACTTCAACTATGACAGACAAAATGAGAAAGAAATCCCAAAAATCACATTGTAGGATTTTTTATGAATTTATTTGCAAAATATGGTGGAAAATAAGTATTTGGTCAATAACAAAAGTGTATCTCAATACTGTGCTATACACCCTTTGTTGGCAATGACAGAAGTCAAACGTTTTCTGTAAGTCTTCACAAGGTTTTCACATACTGTTGCTGGCTAGGCCACTCCAGGACCTTGAAATGCTTCTTACGAAGCCACTCCTTCGTTGCCCGCCCGGGTAACGGTGTGTTTGGGATCATTGTCATGCTGAAAGACCCAGCCACGTTTCATCTTCAATGCCCTTGCTGATGGAAGGAGGTTTTCACTCAAAATCTCACGATACATGGCCCCATTCATTCTTTCCTTTACACGGATCAGTCGTCCTGGTCCCTTTGCAGAAAAACAGCCCCAAAGCATGATGTTTCCACCCCTATGCTTCACAGTAGGTATGGTGTTCTTTGGATGCAACTCAGCATTCTTTGTTCTCCAAACACGACGAGTTGAGTTTTTACCAAAAAGTTATATTTTGGTTTCAACTGACCATATGACATTCTCCCAATCTTCTTCTGGATCATCCAAATGCTCTCTAGCAAACTTCAGACGGGCCTGGACATGTACTGGCTTAAGCAGGGGGACACGTCTGGCACTGCAGGATTTGAGTCCCTGGCGGCGTAGTGTGTTACTGATGGTAGGCTTTGTTACTTTGGTCCCAGCTCTCTGCAGGTCATTCACTAGGTCCCCCCGTGTGGTTCTGGGATGTTTGCTCACTGTTCTTGTGATCATTTTGACCCCACGGGGTGAAATCTTGCGTGGAGCCCCAGATCGAGGGAGATTATCAGTGGTCTTGTATGTCTTCCATTTCCTAATAATTGCTCCCACAGTTGATTTCTTCAAACCAAGCTGCTTACCTATTGCAGATTCAGTCTTCCCAGCCTGGTGCAGGTCTACAATTTTGTTTCCAGTGTCCTTTGACAGCTCTTTGGTCTTGGCCATAGTGGAGTTTGGAGTGTGACTGTTTGAGGTTGTGGACAGATGTCTTTTATACTGATAACAAGTTCAAACAGGTGCCATTAATACAGGTAACGAGTAGAGGACAGAGGAGCCTCTTAAAGAAGAAGTTACAGGTCTGTGAGAGCCAGAAATCTTGCTTGTTTGTAGGTGACCAAATACTTATTTTCCACCATAATTTGCAAATAAATTCATAAAAAACCTACATTGTGATTTTCTGGATTTCTTTTCTCATTTTGTCTGTCATAGTTGAAGTGTACCTATGATGAAAATTACAGGCCTCTCTCGTCTTTTTAAGTGGGAAAACTTGCACAATTGGTGGCTGACTAAATACTTTTTTGCCCCACTGTAGATAGTACTGCACTGTTGGAGCTAGGAAGACAAGCATTTCGCTACACCCGCAATAACATCTGCTAAATATGTATATGTGACCAACATAATTTGATTTCATTTCATTTGAGCAGGTGGGTCTGGGCAGGTGTGATGGAGATGGGGGTGTGAGCAGGTGGGTCTGGGCAGGGGTGATGTTGTGGATGTTGGTGTTGTTGCTGTTCTCTAATGTACTTGTCCTCTTGCTCAGTATGTTGTCTTGTGTATGTCTGGTAGTGTTAAATAAATATATGTTCGGATTTTTATATTTTATTGTTGTTGCATTGTCGAGAAGGAACCTGCAAGTAAGCATTTAATTGGAGGGTGTATACCATATGTGTATCCTGTAAATATGATTAATAAAACTTGAATCCTCAGTTTGGGATGGCACTGTACCCTGGCAGTGTACCATAGACATGGGATGGCACTGTACCCTGGCAGTGTACCATAGACATGGGATGGCACTGTACCCTGGCAGTGTACCATAGACATGGGATTGCACTGTACCCTGGCAGTGTACCATAGACATGGGATGGCACTGTACCCTGGCAGTGTACCATAGACATGGGATGGCACTGTACACTGGCAGTGTACCATAGACATGGGATGGCACTGTACCCTGGCAGTGTACCATAGACATGGGATGGCACTGTACCCTGGCAGTGTACCATAGACATGGGATGGCACTGTACCCTGGCAGTGTACCATAGACATGGGATGGCACTGTACCCTGGCAGTGTACCATAGACATGGGATGGCACTGTACCCTGGCAGTGTACCATAGACATGGGATGGCACTGTACCCTGGCAGTATACCATAGACATGGGATAGCACTGTACCCTGGCAGTGTACCATAGACATGGGATGGCACTGTACCCTGGCAGTGTACCATAGACATGGGATGGCACTGTACCCTGGCAGTGTACCATTGACATGGGATGGCACTGTACCCTGGCAGTTTACCATTGACATGGGATGGCACTGTACCGTGGCAGTGTACCATAGACATGGGATGGCACTGTACCCTGGCAGTGTACCATAGACATGGGATGGCACTGTACCCTGGCAGTATACCGTAGACATGCTCCTCACGGACAATTACTGCAGAAAAACACACACACACAGGGCCAATAAAAAGGCCCAGACACAAATACACACACATCAACCGACACGCTGGAACAAATCTGGGTCAGAAGGATTCCGTGTCAACTCTTATTTCAATCTCTCTGTTCTCCTTTGAGTCAGACAGACAACAGACAGCTAGGCTTCAGCCACCTCAGACAGACAACAGGACATAGACATGGAAACTACACAACCATTCACCATACAGATCCTTAAGAGCTACACCTAAACTCAGAGGAAAAAACACTCAACTTGAAAGACTGAATCCTAACTTCAGATATAAAAAAAGATTACTTGTTAATTAAACAAAATATTTTTCCATGAGCAACTATATTAGTATTAGTGACAAGCAGTTGATAATACCTCAAATCTCCCCGCTGTATGCCCTTCGTGTAGTCGTAATTACTCCCATGCCTCTTGCGGCCAGTGGCTGTTGTGCCCTTGGGCTGAATACTATAATTCCCTTCTCCTGGCTGCGTGCCAAATCACCTCTCACTCACATGGTTCTCTGTCACGTGATCAGGTCTTTCTCACAGGCTACACGTGAAAACAGACACATCGAGGACGCAACTGCACTCATCCTTATCCAAATCCGAACCACATATTGAAGATATTGGAAGAACTGTGCACATTTACTTTTTGTCAGCCAACAAGATCAGTAGGCATAACGAACAGCAAAAGCAATAGCCTATGTCAATCCACTATCCCCATTGTACAAAAGTTGACCTTTTCTATTCTGTGCTAGAAATAAATATTTCAAACATAGTCTGGGAAACTTGTGGGATGCAATAGATCCCAAATTGATACAACCACTAGCATAAAATTAGTTTTGTAGTGATTCCTATGTTGTTGATGTAAAGAACATTTGTTGGTCCGTGGTGTGTAATGAGGAGCAAACAGACGCTGCATTACTTATTCCAATTACTAATAAGCATGCACCCATTAAGAAAATGACTGTAAAGACGGTTAAATCCTTGTGGATTGAGGAGGAATTGAAAAATTGTCTGGTTGAGAGGGATGAGGCAAAAGGAATGGCAAATAAGTCTGGCTGCACAACCGATTGGCAAACGCATTGCAAATTGAGAAATCATATGACTAAACTGAAATAAAAAGAAGAAACTACACTTTGAAACAAAGATATATTACATAAAGAATGATAATAAAAAACTTTGGAGCATGGGAAAAAAGGCATGGAATCAGATGGCTCATTCATCACAAAACCAACTGATTTTGCCAACCACTTTAATGATTTTTCAGTGGCAAGATAAGCAAACGTAGGCATGACATGCCAGCAACAAACGCTGACACTAAACATCCAAGTACAGTGCCAGTCAAAAGTTTGGACACTCATTAAAGGGTTTTTCTTTATTTTCTACATTATAAAATTATAGTGAAGACATCAAAACAATGAAATAACACATATGGAATTGTGTACTAACCAAATAAGTGTTAAACAAATCAAAATATATTTTAGCTACCCTTTGCCTTGATGACAGCTTTGCAAGCTCTTGACATTCTCTCAACCAGCTTCACCTGGAATGCTTTTTCCAACAGTCTTGAAGAAGTTCCCACATATGCTGAGCACTTGTTGGCTGCTTTTCCTTCACTCTGCGGTCCAACTCATACCAAACCATCTCAATTGGGTTGAGGTCGGGTGATTGAACAAATGAACTTATTCTCTGCAGCGGAGGTAACTCTGGGTCTTCCTTTCCTGTGGCGGTCCTCATAAGAGCCAGTTTCATCATAGCGCCTGATGGTTTTTGCAACTGCACTTGAAGAAACTTTCAAAGTTTTTGACATTTTCCGGACTGACTGACCTTCATGTCTTAAATTAATGATGGACTGTCATTTCTCTTTGCTTATTTTAGCTGTTCTTGCCATAATATGGACTTGGTATTTTACCAAATAGGGCTATCTTCTGTATACCACCCCTACCTTGTCACAACACAACTGATTGGCTCAAACGCATTAAGAAGGAAAGAAATTCCACAAATGAACTTTTAACAAGGCACACCTGTTAATTGAAATGCATTCCAGGTGACTAACTCATGAAGCTGGTTGAGAGAATGCCAAGAGTTTGCAAAGCTGTCATCAAGGCAAAGGGTGGCTACTTTGAAGAATCTCAAATATAAAATATATTTTGATTTGTTTAACATTTTTTTGTGTACTACATGATTCCATATGTGTTATTTCATAGTTTTGATGACTTCACCATTATTCTACAATGTAGAAAACGGTAAAAATAAAGAAAACCCCCGGAATGAGTAGGTGTGTACAAACTTTTGACTGGTACTGTATATCTGACCAAATTATGAAAGATAACAAGATTGTGGGGCTGTTTTGTTAGACTTCAGTGCGGCTTTTGACATTATGGATCATAGTCTGCTGCTGGAAAAACGTATGTGTTATGGCTTTACACCCCCTGCTATATTGTGGATAAAGAGTTACCTGTCTAACAGACCACAGGGGGTGTTCTTTAATGGAAACCTCTCCATACTCCAGGTAGAATCCGGAATTCCCCAGGGCAGCTGTCTAGGCCCCTTACTTTTATCAATCTTTACTAGCGACATGCCACCGCTTTACAACAGCTGTAGAGCCTAACTGGCAAACACACACAGCATGTGAGTTTCAAGTTGGAGAAGATCATTTTCACCATAAAAATGCACCTTTATAATAAAAGTATTACATGCATAATCGCATTTGTGGTCACTTTTGAGAATGGTGTTTTCCTGCTAATTGAACATTTGCGCTTATAGCCTATTGCTGTGAGCACATTGCTGTGCTTATACTGTGAAGAAATAGACCAATAGTTTATCAACATTTTAAGCTAAACGTTCATCTGTTGCGTTAGGCTCATTGCATAAAACAGCATTTTTTTTTTATTTAATATTTATCATGGATCCCCATTACTCTTCCTGGGGTCGAGCAACATTAACTTATTGCGGATCAGTGGGACGCTAGCGTCCCATTTCGACAACTTCCAGTGAAATTGCAGAGCGCCAAATTCAAATTAAATTACTATAAATATTAAACCTTCATGAAATCACAAGTGCAATACATCAAAATAAAGCTTAACTTGTTGTTAATCCAGCCGCAGTGTCAGATTTCAAAAAGGCTTTACGGCGAAAGCAAACTATGCGATTATCTGAGGACAGCGCCCAGCACACAAATGCATAACAAATCACTTTCAACCAGGGAGTTGCGACACGAAAGTCAGAAATAGCGATATTATACATGCCTTACCTTTGAAGATCTTCTTCTGTTGGCACTCCAAAAGGTCACAGTTACATTACAAATGGTCCTTTTGTTCGATAATGTCCTTCTTTATATCCATAAAAACTCTGTTTAGCTGGCGCGCTTCAGTCAATAATCCACTCGGTTTCCCTCTTTCAAAATGCATACAAAATGAATCCCAAACGTTAACAATAAACTTATCCAAACAAGTCAATCAACGTTTATAATCAAACCTTAGGTACCCTAATATGCAAATAAACGATAAAATTTAAGACAGAGAATCGTTATTGTCTTTACCAGAGAAAAATACCAAAGAATGTGCTCTCATTCACACGCTTGGAAACACTTGCAGTCAATTTGCAGTCTACAAATGATTTGC
This sequence comes from Oncorhynchus clarkii lewisi, assembly GCF_045791955.1. Taxonomy (NCBI): domain Eukaryota; kingdom Metazoa; phylum Chordata; class Actinopteri; order Salmoniformes; family Salmonidae; genus Oncorhynchus; species Oncorhynchus clarkii. Next base: position 17,813,806 of record NC_092158.1, on the reverse strand, counting down.
AGTTATGTTTCCGGCCCCCTGACCATCCACTCGAGTTGAATCTAGTTGATGATCCCTGCTGTAGAGCATGTTAATAGCCTGTGCATTACTTTCCAACAGTGAGTTTAACGATAAACGTAGTGTGTGTGTGTGCGTGCCTATATGTATGGTGTGTGCGTGCGTCTGTGTGTGTGTGTGCACCTCCAACCCCACTCACCATGAAAGAAGCTCTTGACCTTGACATATCCCACGCTGAGCCGCAGGACAGACAATTTGTCCAACCTACCCCTGACCTCTGGGGAGAAGGGCAGCAGGTTGGTCAGCCGGTCGAGCTCCCCGTTCAGACGATTCCGGTGACGTTTTGAAGGGTTGGTCTTTACCACACCGTCACCTGGAGCATGCTTCAGACTGGGGACAGGAGGGGAGGAGAGGGAGGAATTAGTAATCTACTGAGCAGAGCTGAACTGCAGCTGATTGTCAGAGGCTTTAGCGCAGAGGTTAACAGACCAGAGAGGACAAGGGAAGGTTAGGAATCTACTGAACACAGACTTTGGACTACTAGAGTATATGATTGTCAGTAGCAAGCTAACACAGTCTTGTGGTGAACAGACAACCCAGGTTCAAAACCAGTCAGACACTAGTCAGTCACATTGGTGCCATGACACAAATTCTGTCAGGTGATGCCTATCAGCTGCTGGGGTCATTCCGGAGAGGAGGTGGTCAAAGGAAGTGAAGTGTAATAGATTGGAAACCTGGTCAGTCACACTTACAGTACCAGTCAAAAGCTTGGGTACACCTACTCATTCAAGGGTTTTCTTTATTTTGTATTACTATTTTCTACATTGGATAATAATAGCGAAGACATCAACACTAGAAAATAGCACATGTAGTAACCCAAAAGGTTTTAAACAAATCAAAATATATTTTTTATTTGAGATTTTTCAAAGTAGCCACTATTTGCGTTGATGACAGCTTTGCACACTCTTGGCATTCTCTCAACCAGCTTCTCCTGAAATGCTTTTCCAACAGTCTTGAAGGAGTTCCCACAAATGCAAAGCACTTGTTGGCTGCTTTTCCTTCACTCCGCGGTCCAAGTCATACCAAACCATCTCAACGGTTTGAGATCGGGTGATTGTGGAGGCCAGGTCATCTGATGCAGCACTCCATCACTCTCCTTTTTGGTCAAATAGCTCTTACACAGTCTGGCGGTGTGTTGGGTCATTGTCCTGTTGAAAAACAAATTATAGTCCCACTAAGCGCAAACCAGATGGGATGGCGTATTGCTGCAGAATGCTGTCGTACTCATGCTGGTTAAGTGTGCCTTGAATAAAAAAATCACAGAAAGTATCACCAGCAAAGCACCCCCCCAACATTACACCTCCTGCTTCACAGTGAGAAACACACATGGAGGGATCATCCATTCACCTACTTTGTGACTCAAAAAGACAAGGCGGTTGGAACCAAAAATCTCACATTTGGACTCATCAGACCAAAGGACAGATTTCCACCAGTCTAATGTTCATTGCTCGTGTTTCTTGGCCCAAGCAAGTCTCTTTTTCTTATTGGTGTCCTTCAGTAGTGATTTCTTTGTAGCAATTCGACCATGAAGGCCTGATTCACTCAGTCTCCTCTGAACAGTTGATGTTGAGATGTACATTACTTGAACTCTGTGAAGCATTTATTTGGGCTGCAATTTCTGAGGCTGGTAACTCGAATGAACTTATCTTCTGCAGCAGAGGTAACTCTGGGTCTTCCTTTCCTGTGGTGGTCCTCATGAGAGCCAGTTTCATCATAGCGCTTGATGGTTTTTTACAACTGCACTTGAAGAAACATTCAAAGTTCCTGAAATTTCCCGGATTGACTTACCTTCATGTCTTAAAGTAATGATGGACTGTCTTTGCTTATTTGAGCTGTTTTTGACATAATATGGATTTGGTCTTTTACCAAATAAGGCCATCTACCTCTTCACAACACAACTGATTGGCTCAAACACATTAAGAAGGAAAGAAATTCCACCAAATTAAATTTTAACAAGGCACACCTGTTAATTTAAATGCCTTCCAGGTGACTATCTCATGAAGCTGGTTAAAATAATGTCAAGAGTGTGCAAAGCTGTTATCAAGGCAAAGGGTGGATACTTTGAAGAAAATATATTTTGATTTGTTAAACACTCTTTTGGTTACTACATGATTCCATGTGTTATTTCATAGTTTTGATGTCTACACTATTATTTTACAATGTAGAAAATAGTAAAAATAAAGAAAAACACTTGAATGAGTAGGTGTGTCCAAACTTTTAAATTGTACTGTATGTAATCTGTCCTGAAATGCCCTGCCCCTGTAGTAAACAGATGGCTGAGAATAAGAAGTTGTTTCAGGTCAATTTCTCAACACCAGTTCCATGAATAGACAACAAAGACTCACTTCTATAAGCATATCAGGACATGTAAAATGAACGCAGTAACAGATTTTGGGAAACAGAGTCCATTCTTCATGACAGGTCTGGTTGTCACACCTGCTCCCACTCCTCTGTCACCATCATTACGCGCATCAGTGCAATATTGGACTCACCTGGACTCCTTCACTTTGTTGATTGCTCCTCTTTATCGGTCTGTTCCTCAGTTTGTTCCCAGTGTCAACATTTATGTTATTTTTTGCATGTCCATGCGCTGTCCGTGTTCTGTTTCATGTCCGTTGCTTAATAAATGTTCACTCCCTGTACTTGCTTCTCGTCTCCCAACGTCTGTCTTTACACTGGTAATCATCTGGCTATTGCTGTCACTTACAATATGTTTTCAGGGGCTTGAAAGAGACAAGCCCTTTCAGACTATAAAATTGAGGGCCAGGAGAGAAAAGGACTTTCCATTATAGAGATGCAGCCTGTGTGATGTCTAATCCAGAGGCCATCCTGCAGCCCCAGGCAGCATAGCTAAGGACAAACAGGATTTCTGTTCCACTGCCCCAGAGGACAGAGTGACTGGCTGGCTCCTCTGTACCTTGGGGAGGAGGCATGGTTACTGAACCCATGGTATGTCCTTTGGGAAACGCATGGAACTCATACTCAGGTTGGTTCTGAATTACAGGATGATTTATTTCAGCATAGCATTTCACGATCGTTAACCAGTGATGCCTTCTAGATTCCCAATTAAGGTCAATTTCAAAGACATCTGACAGGGCCAATAAAATTTCAAGAGGGGGAAAGTACACAAACATTTTCTTTATTTTATCGTTTATTTAACTAGGCCAGTCAGTTAAGAACAAATTATTATTTACAATGACTGTCTACACCGGCCAAACCTGGACGACGCTGGGTAAATTATGTGCCGCTCTATGGGACTGCTAATCACGGCCGGTTGTGATACAGCCTGGAATCGAACCAGGGTGTCTGTAGTGACGCCTCAAGCATTGAGATGCAGTGCCTTAGACAAGGGCTTTTCTTTCGAAGCATTGATTGTGCACTAAAGAAAGCATAAAAACATCTTAAAAAGGAGTGATGTCATCATTGCGAGCCTGCAGCATCATGGGGTCTACCGGGGCTCTGCCAGTGTAACTACAACACATTACAGCAGGATTACTCTGCTAGAACAGGCCTGGACACGACACACAGTCTGCCAACACTCCCTCCCATAACACACACACATAGAGAGAGACACAGAGAGAGACACAGAGAGAGACACAGAGAGAGAGACTATCGTGGAAAAATGAAAGATTATGTTATAATGCTTGTAAGATTATATTATAATCTTTGTATTGCATTATAATAGTTGTTACATTTGACAGAATAGAGTATTGTGTGTGTGTTCCACTGAGGGTGGGCCTCTATGAGATAGCACTGACAGAGGAGATTTATGATGTCTTTGGGTAATAAAACCTAAAGATCATTCCAGATAACATGAGCTAATGGTTCTGTTCTATGCCGTATCAGGGAGAGACGGTTCCCTTTTGGAGTGAGTGGAGTTCACCGGACGTGCTACCTGTCCCAGACCTGCTGTTTTCAACTCTCTCGAGAGAGTTGGTAGAGATACTCTTAATGATCGGCTATGAAAAACCAACTGACATTTACTCCTGAGGTGCTGACCTGTTGCACCCTCGACAACTATTGTGATTATTATTATTTGACCCTGCTGGTCATCTATGAACATTTGAACATCTTGGCCATGTTCTGTTATAATCTCCACCCGGCACAGCCAGAAGAGGACTGACCACCCCTCATAGCCTGGTTCCTCTCTAGGTTTCTTCCTAGGTTTTGGCCTTTTTAGGGAGTTTTTCCTAGCCACCGTGCTTCTACACCTGCATTGCTTGCTGTTTGGGGTTTTAGGCTGGATTTCTGTACAGCACTTTGAGATATCAGCTGATGTACGAAGGGCTATATAAATACATTTGATTTTGATTTGAGTGAGGGGGACAGACACTGGTCTTTACAATGAGAACTGTTGACACAGCAAATCTTAACCTTTGTGAACTGTTCCTAAGATCTGTGGTTTGTCAGTGTAAGTTGAGAGGGGTGTATCTTGGCTATAAAAGATCTTTGTACTTTTCTGGTGGTACTTTTCAATGGTTCATTAGAGATAGTGCATCATTGAAAGTCAAAAAGGCTATTGCAAAGCTTATTATTAAAACATATGTAGTTTATGTATAACTCTGACTGGTGTGGGAAGTTTGTAACTCTCATTTGCTAAAGCAGAAAAATGCCACGACAAGATGCAGAGAGAGAGAGAGAGAGAGAGAGAGAGAGAGAGAGAGAGAGAGAGAGAGAGAGAGAGAGAGAGAGAGAGAGAGAGAGAGAGAGAGAGAGAGAGAGAGAGAGAGCCTGGAGAACTTGGAATAAAAGCACGAGGATAGGCTGTGCGTGCATTGTGAATTATACCAGATAGATCAACACTGGTTGGATCATTTTCTGGAGCTTCCATTCGCTCACAGTGGTTAATGTCCTTAGTAAAGCTAGGCAATCGGGCCACATTGCTCTTTCCCCTTTTTTCCAAAGGAATGCAAACTACCCTAGAGAGTAAACTATAGTAGACTCTTGAGTAAACTTCACTGTCCTTCAAACAACCTCACAGTCCACTCTGCCATCACTATACCGCATTAGTGCACAATAACCAAACAAAATTGTTTTGTTTGGTTATTGTGCACTAATGCGGTATAGTGATGGCAGAGTAGACTGTGAGGTTTCCCATAACAGTTGAGTCTTACTGTAAATTTTGGCTTAGTGTAAATTAATCCCAGCCCCCTGAGCTATTCGGTGTGAAGTTTCTGCCTGTCTGTCTGTCATGTCTGTCTGCCCTCTTGCCGGTCTGTCTGTCTTTTTGCCTGAATAGCAGTCATGTCTGTCTGCCTTCTTGCCTGTCTGTCTGCAAGTCAAGTCTGTGTGTGAGGAAGCCAGCCAGGTAAACATCACACTCATACAGATGTTAAAATCCCTCCTTGGAGTCACTTTAAATGTTTGTTTGAGGGGGAACAGCAGAGGCTGTGTCAACGCACACCTCTCATTCTCATCAGAGGAAAGTTATTTTAACACACTACAGTGACTTTATAATAGTCTACTTTTACAGTGTTGTTACTGTTAAAAAAAAAAAAGTTGGCCTGAAGATGTTGTTTGTCCGTGGACTCCCAGTCAGCAGCCTGTACTCTGGGAGGAAAACCATGTGCCTCCTCTGCTCTGCTGTAGTAAACTACACTTTGGTCCAGCTTGTTTCTAGCAAATCGAGCGACCAGTTATTCAAAACCAACTCTGCCTCGATATAAGAGAACAGAGTTGAGCTTCCTCAACTAGGTAGACTATTGACTTTGGACCAAATCTTCAAGACGGGAATTGGGATAGTGCTTGTGGTCCCCAATCAAGGAGGGCCTACAGCAGCACCTAGATCTTCTGCACAGATTCTGTCAGACCTGGACCCTGACAGTAAATCTCAGTTAGACAAAAATAATGGTGTTCCTGAAAAAGGTCCAGTTCCCAGGACCACGAATACAAATTCCATCTAGACACTTGCCCGAGAGCACACAAAAAACTATACATACCTCGGCCTAAAACATATTTTCTATTTCACTTGTTTTGGCAGTGTAAACATACGTTTCCCATGTCAATAAAGCCCTTAAATTGGAATTATTATGATGCTGTGTTGATGTTGTACACCCTCCTCCCACCATCACGCCCACTAATTATATATATATAAGAATAGGCATGCATTCACAGAAAGCAGTGAATACATCTTAGCCTACAAATATTATTACCTTTTCTGGACGGGTTTCTTCCTCTTCTTCGCTGCATAGATCCCCTCATTCCCCAACATAGTTATTTTGACTTTTTAAAAAAAAGTTTTTTTTAAATAATCTAGTTAAAAATGTCCTCCCCCGATTACCCACGAATTAAAAAAAATAATCATACAAATAACAAGCATGACTAACAGTTCCAAATGCGAACAGAGAAGTTAGCATGCTTGTTGCTGGTCCAAAGAAACCCTTGCTATCTGCTCTGCTATTCTGAGGTCGATAAAAACGTTGGTCAGAGCGTAGGGTCCGAGGTCCTACAAAGTCACGAAAACTACACTTGAGTCCAGTACCAAACCACGTTTATCACTACCCTCGTTCATCGAAATGCAATGAGAAAGTTGTCCCTCCGGTTCCTCAAAGTAAACTCGACCTGATACGTAAGAAGTCTTCTTTCTCGCAATAGGTTTCAACCAATCGAAATCACTGTAACATATAGCGCTCTGTCACACCGAATATTATTGGTGTACATTCACTAATATAGGGGGGGATTCTATTCATGCCCCGGGTGAGCCGGGTGTTGATTGCATACAATGAAAACTAGTTTTAAAATATATGTATTTTTCCTGCATGATGCAGCATGCTGTAATGTTTACAATATGAATGAGTGGCGCAGATTATCGTTCGATTTGATCGATCAGGGCGCGCCTCCCTCACTGGCTTCCTCATGTCAGGTTCATGGCAATAGCCCCGTTCAGGTTAATAGAACTCTCTCATTACCATCTTTCATAAGCAACAGAAAGAGACAACTTCAAAGAATTCTGAAACAGTCGACCCGAATCGGATGTTTGACATGTTTCGACAAAGTAACAAACTATGCAATATCTCATCAAACAGGGAACTTTTAACCAACAGTTCTGCGTCCAGTTTTTTATATTTTTTTATTGTTTGTATACTGTTTGACATTTTTACTGCATTGTTATGAGCGAGTAAAAAGCTTTTCGCAATATCTGCTATAAACACCTGCTAAACCGTAGCGCCCACGTTGGATTTATCGAACAAAAACTGTGTGTAAACAGCTTGACAGAAATGGTAGCAGAAGGTGAATGTTACATTTTTGTTGCACACATTTAGATGCTCCATACCGTTACGCAAAATGGTACGCAGAATCATCTGGACATTTATCTTCTGCTACCATTTCTGTCAAGATGTCTAGCATGCGTTCGATAAATACAACGTATGCACCACATAGAACGCACTGCAACTGCCTCTGCAACGCAATGCTGACGCAACGTTCCATTGGAAATTAAATAAACACTATCGGTGTAAGAGGCGAAGCAGAGGGATAACTGTGCCCAAAGCCTGTCTCCTCCAGCACGTTGTGTTTTGTCCGTTTTTTTTTCTCCGCTCAGCAAGCAATAACTTTTTGTATGGAGGTCAATGAGTGTCGAATTGGGTTAAGAAAAAATGTAAAGGCTTATTTTCTATATTGGGCTAATTTGATAGAATGGAAGTTGCGTAACGCTTAGGTTGTTAGTGTCCTGCTATAAGTAGGACACGTGACATCCCTGAAAAAAACACTATATATCGGAATTGTACCTGTTCTTTACAAGCATATCTGCCCTCTCATTGGCTAGAATGGTTCCATCTGACCTTGCCTGCTCCCGACTCGATTGCCTTCCATTTTTTCAGACGTTTTTTTTTTTTCATTGTTAGAGTGACCACTTGAGCATCTGGTCAATATAATGGATCATCTGTGACGGACCAATACACTTTGATTTTATACTTTTTTCTCTCCCTCCCGGATGCCGTTGAGTAATCAACAGATTACTACTTCTCTCTAGCGGTAATGGTGAATATTGCGCCTTTCACTTTTCTGGATGCCATTACAAAACTTGCTTAAATTACACAACCAAGTGTCACACAGTGTTGCTGAAATGTCAATTTATATTTTCAGTAGGATAAAAGGCCCATGATTCACAGTTGACAATTACATGTTCAATCGTAAAGAGAAAGGATCTACACTTTTTATATGATAGTGTTATTTGGCAGTCAGATTTACAAGAAACAGCCAGGTGATAAGAGTGGTTGTTTCCATCAGAACTGCAGTGGCTTGGGCTTCTCCCAGGGGAACTCGTCCCGGCCGAAGTGTCCATAGCAGGCAGTGGACTGGTAGATAGGCCGCTTCAGACCCAGCTCTCTGGAGAAGAGGGAATATGTTAACACATCAGAATGTGCCATAAATTAGCCTGCTGCATAAGATTCTCCACCTCTCTTTGGCATAATCGTTGTGATTCCCAAATGCCCCAACTTGACCCAAAGCAGAAGCAGCTCATCAGCAAGATCAATTAGTCACATAGCTTAGTATCTCAATTTGATAAAAAGCCACAGATCACAAGACAGTGATATTGTACTTACTTGACAATTACCCCAGGCCTGAGGTCAAAGTTGTTGTTGACGATCTGCAGCAGTTCATCCTCCTGCCTGGTGGACGTTCCATAGTGGAACACAGAGATGGACAGAGGGTGAGCCACACCGATGGCATACGAAACCTGGGACAGCAGAAACAGAATATTCACACTCCCAAAAAAGATTAACAAGGTTTACAAAAAAGTCACACACTATTCTTCTTATTCTTATTACTATACAGCCAGATATTGAATGCATCATTTTAGTACATACTTTTAAGGATTTTGACTGACCTGAACCAAGGCTCTCCGGCAGAGCTTGGCTTTCACCAGAGACTTGGCCACCCAGCGGGCTGCATAGGCCCCAGAGCGGTCCACTTTAGAGTAGTCCTTTCCAGAGAAGGCCCCTCCACCATGCCCTCCCCACCCTCCATACGTGTCCACTATGATCTTACGACCTGTCAGTCCTGCATCACTCTGTCCAGAAGAGTACAAATACAAAACATAAAATACACACACCACACATCTAATTGCCTGGGAGATGATTCATACATTGTAAAACCGGCACTCCTGCAAGGAAACACCTTATAACACTATATATGTATCCTTGAATTGATAAGAATCTATAAACAAAAGAAGTTACAGTATGTGTACATATCGACAAATTAGCATCTCCACATGTATAAACATTTACAAGCATTTAAACCATGTATAAGGCATTTTATTTGGTTAGGGAATTTATTTTAATTTTATTTAACTAACTTGGTTAGAGAATAATGGTGTATTATTTGAAAGCCCCATTCTTACCTGAGGTCCGCCCAGAAGGAACTTCCCACTTGGCAGCAGGTGGTAGATGGTCTTGTCGTCTAGGTAACGGGCAGGGATGACCTTCCGGACCACGCTGTCCATCAGGCTACGGCGTATCTCTTCCAGACTGACATCAGGGCTATGCTGCACAGAGATGACCACTGTATGGACACGCACCGGCTCCATGGCCCCACTGTTATCACGGTACTCCACTGTAACCTTGGAGACAGAGGGACAGTTCAAAGGTCAGTGTTTGGTCATAACTGACAAGAGGACAAGACAGAAGTTATCTGAATAAATATTTTTGAAGTTGTATGCAAAAATATTATGCAAAAAATATTCAAAAACATTTAATGATTCATGTTTAGTTGTATTAGTACAGCGGTTCCCAAACTAGGGGTCACAACTGATATGAAATAGCTAGGCCTGCTACGCTATGAACCACACACTATTGCAGAGACTTCGATTTCACCGGCCACAATTGATATGATGAAAACAATGTGTGGGGAGGCAGAGGCACAGAAACTCACATCAATACCTTTGTCAGATAACACTGTGAAACTAAGAATTGATGCTATAGCTGGCAATCAAGAGGAAAATGACTGAACCTAGCCTATTTGAGAAACTGAACAAACTGAATACAAGCGAAATACAAAAAAATTTGATAGATGAGTGACTGAATCAGCAAAATCTGTTTGACTGTGATCCTGGCTCAGTTGACATGCTGGTAAGTGAAATCAAACAGCTGATGGAGCTGTCATGAGACCAAATGCTGCAGACAACGCATTCACCAGTCATTTTGGGGGAGTTTTGGTTCCTGACTCAAAAGGGAATACTGTGCCATCTCCCTTCAAGCATAAAAAAAAAAAAACTCATGGTACGCTAATTCAGTGCTCTCCTCTGCAATAAAAACAAATATCAATCATAGTTGGATGTGATAGGAGAGAGGAGGAGGTATGCACTGTCGACCACGCCCCCTGACTTTGAGAATCTCCGACACAACATGCATCAAGCACACCCATCTCATTAGTGGTCGTGAAATAAAATACATTATGTATTAGTATTTCATCTGATCTGAAACTCATTTCAAACCAATTTAATCTTGGGGATAAATATGCATCACCTCCATCTGTCTCCAATCCACTTGTATTTCTGTCGTTACATGATTTGTGCAGGATTGGGGACATTCACTAACTAGGTTCTACGTCACTCATTCTGATAGACTGGCCTCATCACTAGAGGGCTCACCTGAGTTTTAGAGTCCGGTCTGATCCAAGGACACTCCCCGTTGGCAGACAGCTCCTTCATCTTGTGGTTGAGTTTGTGGGCCAGTAAGATGGTGAGAGGCATACATTCCTCTGTCTCATCTGTAGCATAGCCAAACATCAGGCCCTGGCAGGACCACAGGCTAGATCATTAGACATTCACTTAAGCCAAGGCAGTGTGTAAATGCACGTGTGTGTAAATGGGTTGTTTCGCGAAATGAGTGCATTTTGTATCCCTTTGACATTTTATGTAGGATTTGTGTACCAATATAGAATTTTAAGCCGGTTACTTTAAATTAAGTAACCTTTAAATTGTATTTTTCACCTTTATTTAACCAGGTAGGCCAGTTGAGAACAAGTTCTCATTTACAACTGCAACCTGGCCAAGATAAAGCAAATCAGTGCGACAAAAAACAACAAAGTTACACGTGGGATAAACAAAAGTACAGTCAATAACGCAATAAAAAATATATATACAGTGTGTGCAAATGGAGTAAGGAGGTCAGGCAATAAATAGGCCATAGTAGCGAAGTAATTACAATTTAGCAGATTAACACTGGAGTGATAGATATGCAGATGATGATGTGCCAGTAGAAATACTGCTGTGCAAAAGAGCAACAAAAAAAAGTAAATAAAAACTATAATATGGGGATGAAGGTAGGTAGTTGGATGGGCTATTACAGATGGACTGTGTACATCTGCAGCAATCGGTGAGCTGATCTGATAGCTGATGCTTAAAGTTAGTGAGGGAGATATAAGTCTCCAACTTCAATGATTTTTTGCAATTCGTTCCAGTCATTGGCAGCAGAGAACTGGAAGGAAAGGCAGCCAAAGGAGGTGTTGGCTTTTGGGATGACCAGTGAGATATACCAGCTGGAGCGTGTGCTACGGGTGGGTGGTGTTATGGTGACCAGTGAGCCGAGATAAGGAGGAGCTTTACCTAGCAAAGACTTATATATTACCTGGAGCCAGTGGGTCTGGCGACGAATATGTAGCAAGGGCCAGCCGACGAGAGCATACAGGTCACAGTGGTGGGTAGTATATGGGGCTTTGGTGACAAAATGGATGGCACTGTGATAGACTGTATCCAGTTTGCTGAGAAGTGTTGGAGGCTATTTTGTAAATGACATCGCCAAAGTCGAGGATCGGTAGGATAGTCTGTTTTACGAAGGTATGTTTGACAGCGTGAGTGAAGGATGCTTTGTTGCAAAATAGGAAGCTGATTCTAGATTTCATTTTGGATTGGCGATGCTTAATATGAGTCTGGAAGGAGAATTTACAGTCTAGCCAGACACCTAGGAATTTGTAGTTGTCCACATATTCAAAGTCAGAACTGTCCAGAGTAGTGATGCTAGTCGGGCGGGCGGGTGCGAGCAGCGATCGGTTGAAGAGCATGCATTCAGTTTTACTAGCGTTTAAGAGCAGTTGGAGGCCACAGAAGGAGTGTTGTATGGCATCAAAGCTCGTTTGGAGTATACAGAATGGTGTCGTCTGTGTAGAGGTGGATCAGAGAATCACCAGCAACAAGAGCGACATCATTGAAATATACAGAGAAAAGAGTCGGCCCGAGAATTGAACCCTGTGGTACCCCCATAGAGACTGCCAGAGGTCCGGACAACAGGCCCTCCGATTTGACACACTGAACACTATCTGAGAAGTAGTTGGTGAACCAGGCGAAGCAGTCATTTGAGAAACCAAGGCTGTTGAGTCTGCCGATAAGAATGTGGTGATTGACAGAGTCGAAAGCCTTGGCCAGGTCGATGAAGATGACTGCACAGTACTGTCTTTTATCGATGGCGGTTATGATATCGTTTAGTACCTTGAGCGTGGCTGAGGTGCACCCATGACCAGCTCGGAAACCGGATTGCACAGCGGAGAAGGTATGGGGGGATTCGAAATGGTCAGTGATCTGGTTGTTAACTTGGCTTTCGAAGACTTTAGAAAGGCAGGGCAGAATGGATATAGGTCTGTAACAGTTTGGGTCTAGAGTGTCACCCCCTTTGAAGAGGGGGATGACCACGGCAGCTTTCCAATCTTTAGGAATCTCGGACGGTACGAAAGAGGTTGAACAGACTAGTAATAGGGGTTGCAACAATGGCGACGGATAATTTTAGAAAGAGAGGGTCCAGATTGTCTAGCCCAGCTGATTTATACGGGTCCAGGTTTTGCAGCTCTTTCAGAACATCTTCTATTAATACTATATGGTATGAATAAAGACTTGCTAAATTGCCAAAATTCAGCATTTTGACAAGCCCCTTTGTGCACCCTCTGACTTCTAAGATTTTAACCCACATCACGAAGATTTCACTGAGTTTTCACCATCATTGTAAAGCTAGTTATCTTGCTGCTTTGAGAAAGTCATTTCTGAATATTATTTATTTTATGTGATTAGTAATTCACATACGTTTGTCCCTCATTTTAAGGTCAAACCTGTTACGCGAACTAAACTCTCATTTTAATAAGGTGAAACTATCCCTTTTTTCTAAAGAAACATTGAACATCTAATAGTCAAATCATAGAGTAAAACCAGGTGAGCTGGTTCTATTCTTTTATCTCGTTTTTTGGTGTTTTGTGGTGGAAAACTGAGAGGGTTGGTAGAGAATAACATGTTAACCCTGTTACCCATAGATAGACTAGAATGTTTTTAACAAAAACATTTTTGGGGTGAAGCTTGCATTCAACTACCACACCGTGTTGCACACATAAAGCTGCCAATCGGAGGTTGACGTTTATTGTCGCAAGTCTTGTCCTGGAGGCAGAACTGAGCAAATTGGATAGGCCAGCTGCAAAGTCAAAATTGGGTGCATTGTAAAAATGTATGAATATATATATATATTTTTGTAACCTTTTTTAGTCTTATTTTAAGGTTAGGCATTAGGGTGAGCAGTGGGGTTCATGTTGGGTGCCAGCTAGTGACCACTCTGCAGAGTTGCCAGATTCATAATGAAAAACGCTATCTTCCTTCCATTCCCCATCACAAGGGGATTTTTGTCCGATTTAAGATAAAAATCAACCCTCTTACATTCAACCATGTTACTTTATTTGGCACTTAATATAGTTTTTTAATTTAACCTCTTGAGATGGGAAAAATAGTTTTTTTTATGAAGTTAAAAATGTGTCTCAATGACAATGTTAAAATTTGTTGAAATCAAACATTTTATTTACAAAGTTACATTTCTCAATTGGTGGAACTGTAATTTAAAGTGTACCTGATCTCCGGCTCCGATGTCATCCTGATCCTTGCCTTCAAACACACATACTGATATCTCCTCTGCCTGGGGCTCTAGGGCCACCAGCACGTTACACGTCTTATAGTCAAACCCTGTAGAAAGACAGTTACAGGGCCTTCAGAAAGTATTCAAACCCCTTGACTTATTCCACATTGTTGTTACAGCCTGAAATTGACTAAATAGTTTTTATCCTACCTCTCACGCAGCTACACACAATACAAAGTGATATGTTTTTAGACATTTTTGCAAATGCATTGAAAATTAAAAACAGAAATATCTCTTTTAGTGTCTTCGAAAATTATTCAGATCGCTTGAATTTTTCAAACTTTAAGTTATAGCCTTATTCTAAAATAGATGAAATAAAGTACAAAAGGAGCACGTGATGACGCAGAGCTGAGCAGACGTTGACAATCCGAGCTCTTCAAAGTTATTCTATTATTACCTAAATAACGTTGAAACAATATTCTAACATCGGCTGATAAATTGTCAAGTACTTACCTTCCCAAAGAGGCATGGATCTCCGACCGAGAGGCAAGAAGGACGACCAAAACGTTGTTGATTCCCAAGATAACGATAACGCTACAGCTAGCCAGATTATGCATTAGCCCTCATAACTCAGACGATAGTTCCAGACTGTTGCTCTCGGCAAGCTCGCATGCTGGCTACTCTCCTCCGGGAAATTCAGGATGGTAACAAAGGTCTTTCTATGAAAATTGACAAGAAATCGGCTGAACTCCATTCTTCCATTGACGACCTGAAATCCTCCATGAATGATCTCCTTTTGAGAATGACTGAGGCAGGGTTGCGCATTAGCACAGTTGAAGACACCATCGCTCGACATGACCAGGTTCTGATACAACTGCAGAAGGACAATGCCTACCTCAAAAACAAGGTAGACCAGATGGAGAACCAGAGCAGACGTAGTAATATCCGTGTGGTGGGATTGAAAGAGGACAGCGAGGGCCGTGACCCGGTCCATTTACTCACTCAATGGATCCCGGATGTCCTAGGCATAATCAACTTCACCAAGCCGCTGGAAATCGAACGCGCCCACAGAACATCAGCGCAGAAACCCCGGCCCGATGAGCCCCTATGGGCCGTCCTGAACAGGTTCCTCCGTTTCCAAGACAGAGAGAAGATACTGCAACTCGCAAGAGTCAAAGGGGACATCACCATCGATGGCAAGAGGGTCAGCCTTTTCCCGGATATGAGCGCAGATCTTGCCAGACGCAAGCAGTTCAGACCTGCCGCCAAAGCACTGAAGGAGAAGAACATCACAACATCCACCCTGTGCGGATGAAAGTTCAGTTCAAAGGCTGAAGGCATCTCTTCAACACACCGGGAGAAGTGTTCACTTTTCTCAAAGAACTGAACCGCGTCTGAACCAGGACGGTCTCTCTGGGGGATAAGATGTAGTTTTTTTGTTTTCTCTTATGAACTGCTGATATCTTCTTGGAATTTGGATCCGTTTACCCCGATATCCGGTCGCTATAATTGATTTGTACATTTTCAACTAACCGTTTTTTTTCCGGGGTGTTCTATTACATTTACAGGAGAGTATATTTTGGTTTAGTCAATATCCACTGGGCGAAGCAAATAAGTGGGCTCAGGCCCACTGCTTTCCCCCCAATTTATGTTTTTCTTCCGAAAAGAGACTCAAGCAGCCCTTACCGTGGGCAGTAAATATTCAGCCATAAATGTCTATTCACAACGTTTGTTTTCAACTTAGAGCTCGCAGGTTTTAGTTTACGCCAAGGTTTAGCTAGTAAGAGCACGATGGAAAGCGAGCAGCAACGTATCTCTACAAGTGTATTCATGTTTGATTGTTGTTTTAGTCTGACAATCGGGGTGGGTGGGATTTTTTTTTCCTTTCTTTTTTTTTCTATGTTTATTGTTGTTTCCTTCCTAAAGAGACACATAGGTCAATTCTGTGTTCAAACCAAAGTTGACACATTTCCTAACTATTTACACATGAGAGATTTCCATTCGGTTACATATATGAAACCCAACCTATGCTTAATCCACTAAAATATGTTACATTCAACGTAAAAGTTCTTAACAGCCCAATTAAAAGGAAAAGAGTCTATACATACCTTAAGAAATAAAAGTCTGACATTGTGTTTTTACAAAAAACACATCTTACAGCCAGTGAACACAAGAAATTGAAGAGGGAATGGGTAGGACAAGTTTTTGCATCCTCTTTTAACTCCAAAGCAAGAGGAACTGCAATTTTGATAAGTAGACACATCCCCTTCTGCATCAACAACACCACCTCAGATCCCTCTGGCAGGTTTGTTTTGGTGCAGGGGCATATGTTCTCAGAGTCTTGGACCCTATTGAATATTTATGCTCCTAACATCGATGACCATATGTCATAGAATGTCTTCCTTCAGGTCGCTCAAGCACCACCAGGATGGCTACTGGTTGGAGGAGATATTAATTTTTGTTTAGATACAGTTCTTGATAGGTCCTCTGATAAACCCTCACTTCTTACCAAAGCCGGCAAGCTCACCATGTCATTCATGAAATATCTCAATTTGCTAGACATCTGGAGACAGATGCACCCACAGGATTGGGACTACTCTTTTTATTCACACCCACACGCATAGATAACTTTTTACTATCGACCCAACTATTTTATAGTGTTAGATATCAAGTATCTCCCCAGATTGCTTAGTGACCATTCTCCTCTGGTATTATCAACCTCCATTCCTACCAAGGTAAATGGAGCATATAGATGGAGACTAAATTCTACACCCCTAAAGCAACCTGAATTTTGTGCATTCATCAAAGAGCAGATCAATATTTTTACTTTGACAAACAAACCCTCCGCTCCTGACAGTTTCATTCTTTGGGACACATTGAAGGCCTATCTGAGGGGACAGATCATTTTCTATACTAAAGGGCTGAAGAGAAAACAGTGCGGAACTGAGTGCCCTTGAATCTGAAATCTCAGAGCTATAGAAAACCTACCAAAGAGGCCCGACTAAAGATCTATACAGGCTTTTGGTAAATAAAAAACTGAAATATAATATTCTGAACACATATCAAGCTGAGAGGTCCATCACTAAATCAAAACAGTGTTATTACGAGCTTGGAGAGAAAGCTCACAAAGTATTGGCATGACAACTGAAAGCAGAGGAAAATAAGAGGACAATTAATGCTATAGAAACTCTTACTAATGAGATATCTTTCGACCCTACTGAAATTAATAATACTTTTAAGAAATACTATGAAGACCTCTGTTGATGGAATTTATAGGTTTAAAGGAATGATTAGAATACTCCACCCTGAAACCATATAATTGTATGAAATTGATTAGAATCATAAATAATTAATGATGGGTGTAGTTTTAGTCAGTAAAACAATATGTCTGTACAAATATGTCTCTACAGTATCTTAAACACAGACTGTAGTAGCAGAATTCGGTGTCGACCTGGCTAGGGCCTCAGAGATTGGGTAAAGAACGGGAAGTACTTCCCACGGTCTCCCTATCTTGAGGGAGAACGGGGAGTGATTCTCACGGCCTCCCCTAATCTTTGTCGGCTGGGTAGAAGGACAGTGTGTGCATAGGATACCTAATGTTTGTGTGAAGTATGTGCGGCGCTATAAAATGGATGTCTTTGTATTGTGGACTTCAGAACGTTCTCATGAATAAACATTTGACTATTGTAGGCTGGGCCTCTGTCTGTTTTCATTTCAACCAGTATCTTACAAATTCTGGGTTACAGACTGAGAAGTTAATTGAAGTTCAGTTTATGAACATTGAGAACAAAATTCTCTTAACAACCTCTACACTTCCCAATCAAGCGATGATCTATCAGAGATCGACTCCTTTCTCTCCTCTCTCAACCTCCCATGCCTGTCAGAGGAAGACAGAGAGCGCCTGAGTGAACACTTCTCAGTTCCTGAATTGTTGGAGGCCATTATATCCTTAACTTCTAATAAATCTCCTGGGGAGGATGGCTTCCCTCCAGAGTTCTATAAAGAATTTAGGGAGCTGTTGGTCCCCTACCTTATGGAGGTACTTAAAAAAGCCAGGGAAGACAACTGCTTTCCAGAGTCTCTCTCTCAAGCAATGATTACTGTAATCCACAAGAAAGGGAAAAACCTGCGAAAGTGGGCCTCCTATAGACCAATCTCTCTCCTTAACACAGATTGTAAACTGGTCACCAAGACCTGGTCACCCAATGGTCACTCTGACAGAGCTCGAGAGCTCCTCTGTGGAGATGGGAGAACCTTCCAAAAGGACAACCATCTCTGCAGCACTCCACCAAATCAGGCCTTTATGGTAGAGTAGCCAGACGGAAGCCACTCCTCAGCAAAAGGCACATGAAACAAAGATAAATGACAAAGAATGATAGTAAAAAGGCAAACTTAGCTCCATTCATTGAATCAGATGGCTCATTCATCACAAAACCAACTGATATTTCCAACTACTTTAATGATTTTTTTCATTGGCAAGATTAGCAAATTTAGGCATGCCATGCCAGCAACAAATGATGACACTTACACATCCAGACAGATATCTATCTGACCAAATTATGAAAGACAAGCATTGTAATTTTGCTTCTATAAGGTGAGTCTGGAAGAGGTGAGAAAATTATTGGTGTCTATCAACAATGACAAGCCACTGGGGTCTGACAACTTGAATGGAAAATTACTGGGGATAATAGCGGACGATATTGCCACTCATATTTGACATTTTCAATTTAAGCCTACTAGAATGTGTGTACCCCCAGGCTTGGAGAGAAGCAAAAGTAATTCCACAACCAAAGAATAGTAAAGCCCCCTTTACTGGCTCAAATAGCCGACCAATCAGCCCGTTACCAACCCTTAGTAAACTTTTGGAAAAAATTGTGTTTTAAAAATGCTATTTTACAGTGAACAAATTGACAAACTTTCACCATGCTTATAGGGAAGGACATTCAACAAGCACAGCACTGATGATTGGCTTAGAGAAATTGATGATACAATTGTGGGGGCTGTTTTGTTAGACTTCAGTGCGGCTTTTGACATTATTGATCATAGTCTGCTGGAAAAACTTGTGTGTTATGGCTTTACACCCCCTGCTATATTGTGGATAAAGAGTTACCAGTCTAACAGAACACAGTGGGCCTTTCCAACATAATCCAGGTAGAATCAGGAATTCCCCAGGGCAGCTGTCTAGGCCCATTACTTTTTTCAATCTTTACTAATGACATGCCACTGACTTTCAGTAAACTACTGTTCAGTTGTGTGATCAGGTGCCACAAAGTTGCAATTGGCTCAGAACAGGGCAGCACGGCTGGCCCTTGGATGTACACAGAGAGCAAATATTAATAACATGCATGTCAATCTCTCCTGGCTCAAAGTTGAGGAGCGATTGACTTCATCACTACTTGTTTTTATGAGAGACATTGACATGGCACCGAGCTGTCTGTTTAAACTGCTGGCGCACAGCTCGGACACCCATGCATACCCCACAAGACATGCCACAAGTGGTCTCTTCAGTCACCAAGTCCAGAACAGACTATGGGAGGCGCACAGTACTACATAGAGCCATCACTACATGGAACTCCATTTCACATCAAGTAACTGATGCAAGCAGTAAAATTTGATTTAAAATATAAAAATGCACCTTACGGACAGTGGTGGAAACAGTACCCAACTGTCATACTTGAGTAAAAGTAAAGATACCTTAATAGAAAATGACTCAAGTAAAAGTCACCCAGTAAAATTCTACTTGAGAAAAAGTCTTACAAGTATTTGGTTTCAAATATACTTAAGTATCAAAAGTAAAAGCATGAATCATTTCAAATTCCTTATATTAAGCAAACCAGATGGCACCATTTTCTTGTTTTTTTTTTATTTACGGACAGCCACGGGCACACTCCAACATTCAGACATAATTTACAAACAAATCATGTGTGTTTCATGAGTCTGCCAGATCAGAGGCAGTAGGGATGACCAGGGATGTTCTCTTGATAAGTGTGTGAATTGGACTATTTTTCTGTCCTGCTAAGCCTTCCAAATGTAACTAGTACTTTTGGGTGTCAAGGAAAATGTATGGAGTAAAAGGTACAATATTTTCTTAAGGAATGTAGTTAAGTAAAAGTACTCAAACATAAATAGTAAAGTACAGATAACCCAAAAAATGACTTAAGTAGTACTTTTACACCACTGCTTATAGAACAGCGTGGACTGTGAAGCAACACAAACATAGGCACATACACATGCATACGCACACACGATAACATGGATTTAGTACTGTAGATATGTGGTAGTGGTGGAGTAGGGGCCTGAGGGAATACAGTGTGTTGTGAAATCTGTGAATGTATTGTTATGTTTTTAAAATTGCATCAGTTTTTTCCTGTCACAGCCATTAAAATCTAACTGCATTAATTTATTGGTGACAGGGGGGCAGTATTGAGTAGCTTGGATGAATAAGGTGCCCAGAGTAAACTGCCTGCTATTCTGTCAGATGCTAATTTATGCATATTATTAACCTCTCTGAACCACCCATACAGGATCCGGGATAATTGTCATCAGCAACGCTGAATAGCATAGCGCCACAGTCAAATAATATTACTAGAAAAAATTCATATTCATGAAATCACAAGTGCAATATTGCAAAACACAGTTTAGCCTTTTGTTAATCCACCTGTTGTCTCAGATTTTGAAATTATGCTTTACAGCGAAAGCAATACAAGTGTTTGTGTAAGTTTATTGATCGCTCGACAAAACAATAAGTACACTTAGCATCAGGTAACTTGGTCACGAAAATCAGAAAAGCAATCAAATTAATTGTTTACCTTTGATGATCTTCATATGTTTTCACTCACGAGACTCCCAGTTAGACAACAAATGTTCCTTTTGTTCCATAAAGATATTTTTTATATCCAAATACCTCCGTTAGTTTGGTGTGTTATGCTCAGGAATCCACCGGAAAGAGCGGTCACGACAACGCAGACAAAAATTCCAAATTATATCCATAATGTCCACAGAAAAATGTCAAATGTTTTTTATAATCAATCCCCAGGGTGTTTTTCAAATATCTACTCGATAATATATCAACCGGGACAGTTGGCTTTTCACTAGGACCGGGAGTAACAATGGCCGCCTTTCTCTTTTGCGCACAAATCACTCTGAGAGCCCCCACCTATCCACTTACGCAATGTGGTCGTTCACGCTCATTCTTCAATATAAAAGCCTGAAACTATGTCTAAAGGCTGTTGACACCTTAGGGAAGCCATAGAAAAAGGATATCCCTTTAAATGGGCAATAGGGATGCTTAAGAACAGAGAGGTTTCAAAAACAGGGGCACTTCCTGATTGGATTTTCCTCAGGTTTTAGCCTGCAATATCATTTCTGTTTAACTCACAGACAAAATTTGGACAGTTTGAAACGTTAGAATGTTTTCTATCCTAATCTGTCAATTATATGCATATTCTAGCATCTGGTCCTGAGAAATAGGCCGTTTACTTTGGGAACGTTATTTTTCCAAACATAAAAATAGTGCCTCCTAGCTTCAAGAGGTTATTAACCTCTCTGGGATATGTGGGACGGTAGCATCCCACCTCGCCAACAGCCAGTGAAAGTGCAGGGCGCCAAATTCAAAACAACAAAAATCAAATTAAAATTCCTCAAGCATACAAGTATTTTACACCATTTTAGAGATAAAATTCTCATTAATCCAGCCACAGTGTCTGATTTAAAAAATGCTTTACAGCGAAAGCACCACGATTATGTTCGGTCACCACCAACTCACAGAAAAACACAGCCATTTTTCCAGCCAAAGAGAGGAGTCACAAAAAGCACAAATAGAGATAAAATTAGTCACTAACCTTTGATGATCTTCATCAGATGATGCTCATGTTACACAATATATGTATGTTTTGTTTGATAAAGTGCAAGTGAATTTTACCCCCTTTTCTCCCCAATTTCGTGGTATCCAATTGTTAGTAGTTACTATCTTGTCTCATCGCCACAACTCTTCCATACGGGCTCGGGAGAGACGAAGGTCGAAAGCCATGCGTCCTCCGAAACACAAATCAACCAAGTCGCACTGCTTAACACAGCACACATCCAACCCGGAAGCCAGCCGCACCAATGTGTCGGAGGAAACGCCGTGCACCTGGCGACCTGGTTAGCGTGCACTGCGCCCGGCCCGCCACAGGAGTCACTAGTGCGCGATGAGACAAGAATATCCCTGCCGGCCAAACCCTTCCTCACCCGGACGATGCTAGGCCAATTGTGCGTCGCCCCACGGACCTCCCGGTCACGGCCGGCTGCGACAGATATTCACTTACCTTTGATGATCTTCATCAGAATGCACTCCCAGGAATCCCAGTTCCACGATAAATGTTTGATTTGTTTGATAATGTCCATAATTTATGTCCAAATAGCTTCTTTTGTTAGCGCGTTTGGTAAACAAATCCAAACAAGCGTTCAGGTCCAGCCGAACGTTGGACGAAAAGTTCAAGAAGTTATATTACAGCCCGTAGAAACTTGTCTAACTAAGTATAGAATAAATCTTTAGGATGTTATTATCATAAATGTTCAATAATGTTCCAACTGGAGAATTCCTATGTCTGTAGAAAAGCAATGGAACAAGAGCCAACTCTCGTGACCACGCATTAGACTGTGGCACTCTGCCAGACACCTGGCTCAATCAGCTCTCATTCGCACCCACTTCACAGTAGAAGCCTGAAACAACGTTCTGAAGACTTGACATCTAGTGGAAGCCTTAGGAAGTGCAATATGACCCCATTTACACTGTATATTGGAATGGCAAAGAGTTGAAAAACTACAACCTCAGATTTCCCGATATCTGGTTGGATTTTTCTCAGGTTTTTGCCTGCCATATGAGTCCTGTTATACTCACAGACATCATTCAAACAGTTTTAGAAACTTCAGAGTTTTCTATCCAATACTATTAAAGTCACCATTGGCCTCATGGTGAAATCCCTGAGTGGTTTCCTTTCTCTCCGGCAACTGAGTTAGGAACTATGCCTGTATCTTTGTAGTGAGGTGTATTGATACACCATCCAAAGTGTAATTAATAACTTCACCATGCTCAAATGGATATTTAATGTCTGCTTTTTGTATTGTCACCCATCTCAACTGAGGGACCTTACAGATAATTGTATGAGTGGAGTACAGAGATGTCAATGAAAAATCATGTTAAACTCTATTATTGAACACACAGTGAGTCCATGCAACTTATTCTGTGACTTGTTAAGCACATTTTTACTCCTGAACTAATTTAGGCTTGCTCACTTTTTAGGAATTTGTTAAATTATTAAATCAGAATTCCACTTTGTCGTTATGAGGTATTATGTGTAGGCCAGTGACACTTGTTTTTCAATTTAAATTCAGGTTGTAACAACAAAATGTGGAAAAAGTCAAGGGGTGCGAGTACTTTCTGAAGATACTGTATACAGTTACACGTCAGTAATAACCTGTAGAAACAGACAGCGGCAAGCTCATATTTTCGCATACAAAGGAGTCTTGCAGCGACTTGTGAACATCTGGCAAACAATCCTTGTGCAAATTTGCTGTAAACTCCTTATGAATATGCTAATGTTACTTTTTTTTAGTTACTTTGTGTTTTAACATTGAAATGCCATATCTACACGAACCAATTCATATATAACTTGGAATTATCTTGCTTCTCACCGAAAACTAAACATACAACATGTACTAAACATTCAATGTCTTAACAGAACAAAATAAATCCAACATAACTTCAAATCATCAACATGCTAATGAAGAAAAAAGCAAAGACTGAATATTTCCCAAATAAATTGTTTATTTAATATTTTTATGTAGCAACAACATTTACATGAGAAATATGTGAACACTATGAGGATGTTGAACTTAGGATGTTTAGAGGGGAAACTACAGAATTTACATGAGCCAAGTGATAACTGAGCAATTAGCCATTAACCAATTGAAGCTTAAAAGAGATGAGAATGTGAATTAAAACTAAAAATCTAACTTGGTTCAGAACTATAGCCTTTTTGAGTGAACTTTGTAGATGGCAGCCCTGTGGAAGTACGTCGTCCAAAGATGTTTGAATACATGCACTGAAACAATCAGAAAAGAAAAACAACATTATGGTTACTGAAAGCATTTTCTATTTTGGCATGTTCAAATCAAATCAAATTTTATTTGTCACTACACATGGTTAGCAGATGTTAATGCGAGTGTAGCGAAATGCTTGTGCTTCTAGTTCCGACAATGCAGTAATAACCAACAAGTAATCTAACTAACAATTCCAAAACTACTGTCTTGTACACAGTGTGAGGGGATAAAGAATATGTACATAAGGATATATGAATGAGTGATGGTACAGAGCAGCATAGGCAGATACAGTAGATTGTATCGAGTACAGTATATACATATGAGATGAGTATGTAAACAAAGTGGCATAGTTAAAGTGGCTAGTGATACATGTATTACATAAGGATACAGTCGATGATATAGAGTACAGTATATACGTATGCATATGAGATGAATAATGTAGGGTAAGTAACATTATATAAGGTAGCATTGTTTAAAGTGGCTAGTGATATATTTACATAATTTCCCATCAATTCCCATTATTAAAGTGGCTGGAGTTGAGTCAGTGTCAGTGTGTTGGCAGCAGCCACTCAATGTTAGTGGTGGCTGTTTAACAGTCTGATAGCCTTGAGATAGAAGCTGTTTTTCAGTCTCTCGGTCCCAGCTTTGATGCACCTGTACTGACCTCGCCTTCTGGATGATAGCGGGGTGAACAGGCAGTGGCTCGGGTGGTTGATGTCCTTGATGATCTTTATGGCCTTCCTGTGACATCGGGTGGTGTAGGTGTCCTGGAGGGCAGGTAGTTTGCCCCCGGTGATGCGTTGTGCAGACCTCACTACCCTCTGGAGAGCCTTACGGTTGAGGGCGGAGCAGTTGCCGTACCAGGCGGTGATACAGCCCGCCAGGATGCTCTCGATTGTGCATCTGTAGAAGTTTGTGAGTGCTTTTGGTGACAAGCCAAATTTCTTCAGCCTCCTGAGGTTGAAGAGGCGCTGCTGCGCCTTCTTCACAATGCTGTCTGTGTGAGTGGACCAATTCAGTTTGTCTGTGATGTGTATGCCGAGGAACTTAAAACTTGCTACCCTCTCCACTACTGTTCCATCGATGTGGATAGGGGGGTGTTCCCTCTGCTGTTTCCTGAAGTCCACAATCATCTCCTTAGTTTTGTTGACGTTGAGTGTGAGGTTATTTTCCTGACACCACACTCCGAGGGCCCTCACCTCCTCCCTGTAGGCCGTCTCGTTGTTGTTGGTAATCAAGCCTACCACTGTTGTGTCGTCCGCAAACTTGATGATTGAGTTGGAGGCGTGCGTGGCCACGCAGTCGTGGGTGAACAGGGAGTACAGGAGAGGGCTCAGAACGCACCCTTGTGGGGCCCCAGTGTTGAGGATCAGCGGGGAGGAGATGTTGTTGCCTACCCTCACCACCTGGGGGCGGCCCGTCAGGAAGTCCAGTACCCAGTTGCACAGGGCGGGGTCGAGACCCAGGGTCTCGAGCTTGATGACGAGCTTGGAGGGTACTATGGTGTTGAATGCCGAGCTGTAGTCAATGAACAGCATTCTCACATAGGTATTCCTCTTGTCCAGATGGGTTAGGGCAGTGTGCAGTGTGGTTGAGATTGCATCGTCTGTGGACCTATTTGGGCGGTAAGCAAATTGGAGTGGGTCTAGGGTGTCAGGTAGGGTGGAGGTGATATGGTCCTTGACTAGTCTCTCAAAGCACTTCATGATGACGGAAGTGAGTGCTACGGGGCGGTAGTCGTTTAGCTCAGTTACCTTAGCTTTCTTGGGAACAGGAACAATGGTGGCCCTCTTGAAGCATGTGGGAACAGCAGACTGGTATAGGGATTGATTGAATATGTCCGTAAACACACCGGCCAGCTGGTCTGCGCATGCTCTGAGGGCGCGGCTGGGGATGCCGTCTGGGCCTGCAGCCTTGCGAGGGTTAACACGTTTAAATGTCTTACTCACCTCGGCTGCAGTGAAGGAGAGACCGCAAGTTTTCGTTGCAGGCCGTGTCAGTGGCACTGTATTGTCCTCAAAGCGGGCAAAAAAGTTATTTAGTCTGCCTGGGAGCAGGACATCCTGGTCCGTGACTGGGCTGGATTTCTTCCTGTAGTCCGTGATTGACTGTAGACCCTGCCACATGCCTCTTGTGTCTGAGCCGTTGAATTGAGATTCTACTTTGTCTCTGTACTGACGCTTAGCTTGTTTGATAGCCTTGCGGAGGGAATAGCTGCACTGTTTGTATTCGGTCATGTTACCAGACACCTTGCCCTGATTAAAAGCAGTGGTTCGCGCTTTCAGTTTCACACGAATGCTGCCATCAATCCACGGTTTCTGGTTAGGGAATGTTTTAATCGTTGCTATGGGAACGACATCTTCAACGCACGTTCTAATGAACTCGCACACCGAATCAGCGTATTCGTCAATGTTGTTGTCTGACGCAATACGAAACATGTCCCAGTCCACGTGATGGAAGCAGTCTTGGAGTGTGGAGTCAGCTTGGTCGGACCAGCGTTGGACAGACCTCAGCGTGGGAGCCTCTTGTTTTAGTTTCTGTCTGTAGGCAGGGATCAACAAAATGGAGTCGTGGTCAGCTTTTCCGAAAGGGGGGCGGGGCAGGGCCTTATATGCGTCGCGGAAGTTAGAGTAACAATGATCCAAGGTCTTTCCACCCCTGGTTGCGCAATCGATATGCTGATAAAATTTGGGGAGTCTTGTTTTCAGTTAAAAAAGGTACTCAGTGGCTAATGGTCGGGTTTGGCTTTGGAAAAATGGGGTCAGCTGTTACAAAGTTACCTTGATGTTGCTATGCTTCTCACTGAAACTGGCATTATACAGTTGAAGTCAGAAGTTTACATACACCTTAGCCAAATACATTTAAACTCAGTTTTTCACAATTCCTGACATTTAATCCTAGTAAAGATTTGCTGTCTTAGGTCAGTTAGGATAACCACTTAATTTTAAGAATATGAAATGTCAGAAAAATAGTTGAGAGAATGATTTATTTCAGCTTTAATTTCTTTCATCACATTCCCAGTGGGTCAGAAGTTTACATACACTCAATTAGTATTTGGTAGCATTGCCTTTAAATTGTTTAACTTGGGTCAAACTTTTCAGGTAAGCCTCCCCCTTTTCCTTCAAACATAATGATGGTCATTATTGCCAAACAGTTCTATTTTGTTTCATCAGACCAGAGGACATTTCTCTAACAAGTACGATCTTTGTCCCTATGTGCAGTTCCAAACCGTAGTCTGGCTTTTTTATGGCAGTTTTGGAGCAGTGGCATCTTCCTTGTGAGAGACCTTTCAGGTTGTCGATTTCGGACTCGTTTGACTGTGTATATAGATACTTTTGTACACGTTTCCTCCAGCATCTTCACAAGGTCCTTTGATGTTGTTCTGGGATTGATTTGCACTTTTTCCAACAATGTACGTTCATCTCTAGGAGACAGAAAGCATCTCCTTCCTTATGACGGCTGCGTGGTCCCCATGGGTGTTTATACTTGAGTACTATTGTTTGTACAGATGAACGTGGTACCTTCAGGCGTTTGGAAATTTCTTCCAAGGATGAACCAGACTTGTGGAGGTTTACAATTTTTTTCTGAGGTCTTGGCTGATTTCTTTTGATTTTCCCATGATGTCAAGCAAAGGAGGCACTGAGTCTGAAAGGTAGGCCTTGAAATTTATCCACAGGTACACCTACAATTGGCTCAAATGATGTCAATTAGCCTATCAGAAGCTTCTAGAGCCATGACATCATAAGTGAAATAATCGGTCTGTAAACAATTGTTGGAAAAATGACTTGTGTCATGCACAAAGTAGAACCAAATTGCCAAAACTATAGTTTGTTAACAAGAAATGTATGGAGTGGTTGAAAAACGAGTTTTAATGACTCCAACCTAAGTGTATGTAAACCTCTGACTTCAACTGTATATACAGTATTTTTCAGCAAGGAAACAAGGTTTCTGTCAGTTATAAATATATAAAAACAAATGATGTAGCTAGCATAAACTGGGACATAGATTTAGTAGGCCTAACTTCAAGTGAATGTATAGCAAACTATTCCGAGAGCAGGGATTCCCCAACCCCCACTCCCCCTTTTAACGTTTGAGAAATGTCATGTTTTGACACCCATTTCCTGCAATTCCATTTAATAATAATAATAACAATAAAGAAAGAAAATCTACACACAATCTCCCCAAATGAAATGTTATTCCACCAAATATTTTTTATTATGATAATTTATATGAACTCTCAATTTAATTATACATATTTTCTAACATAAAGTGAATAAAATCTACATTTTATTAGTCACATGCGCCGAATACAACAGGTGTGAACCGCTTACTTACAAGCCCCTAAACAACAATGCAGTACAAAAAATATGGATAAGAATAAGAAATAAAAGTAACAAGTAATTAAAGAGCAGCAGTAAAATAACTATAGCGAGACTACATACAGGGTGGTACCAGTACAGAGTCAATGTGTGGCACAAGTTAGTTGAGGTAATATGTACATGTAGGTAAAGTTATTAAAGCGACTAAGCATAGATAACAACAGAGAGTAGCAGCCGTGTAAAAGAGGAGAGGCGGGGCAATGCAAATGGTCTGTGTAGCCATTTGATTAGAGGTTCAGGAGTCTTATGGCTTGGGGGTAGAAGCTGTTGAGAAGCCTCTTGGACCTAGACTTGGCACTCCGGTAGTGCTTGCCATGCGGTAGCAGAGAGAACAGTCTATGACTAGGGTGGCTGGAGTCTGACAATTTTTAGGGCCTTCCTCTGACACCGCCTGGTATAGAGGTCCTGGATGGCAGGAAGCTTGGCCCCAGTGATGTACTGGGTCGTTCGCACTACCCTCAGTAGTGCCTTGCGGTCGAAGGATGAGCAGTTGCCATACCAGGCAGTGATGCAACCCGTCAGGATGCTCTCGATGGTGCAGCTGTAGACCCTTTTGAGGATCTGAGGACCCATGCCAAATCTTTTCAGTCTACTAAGGGGGAATAGGTTGTCGTGCCCTCTTCATGACTGTCTTGGTGTGCTTGGACCATGATAGCTTGTTGGTGATGTGGACACCAAGGAACTTGAAGCTCTCAACCTGCTCCACTGCAGCCCCGTCAATGAGAATGGGGGCGTGCGCTCGGTCTTCTTTTTCCTGTAGTCCACAATCATCTCCTTTGTCTTGATCATGTTGAGGGAGAGGTTGTTGTCCTGGCACCACATGGCCAGGTCTATGACCTCCTCCCTACAGGCTGTCTCATCATTGTCGGTGATCAGGCCTACCACTGTTGTGTCATAGGCTAATTTAATGATGGTGTTTGGAGTCGTGCCTGGCCGTGCAGTCATGAGTGAAGAGGGAGTACAGAAGGGGACTGAGCACGCACCCCTGAGGGGACCCTGTGTTGAGAAGCAGATGTGTTGTTGCCTACCCTTACCACCTGGGGGTGGCCCGCCAGGAAGTCCGGGATCCAGTTGCAAAGGGAGGTGTTTAGTCCCAGGGTCCTTAGATTATTGATGAGCTTTGAGGGCACTATGGTGTTGAACACCGAGCTCTAGTCAATGAATAGAATTCTCACATTGGTGTTCCTTTTGTCCAGGTGGGAAAGGGCAGTGTGGAGTGCAATAGAGATCACATCATCTGTGGATCTGTTGGGACAGTATGCAAATTGGAGAGGGTCTAAGATTTCTGGGATAATGGTGTTGCTGTGAGCCATGATCAGCCTTTCAAAGCACTTCATGGCTACAGACGTGAATTCTACGGGTCGGTAGTCATTTAGGCTGGTTACCTTAGTGATTTTGGGCACAGGCACTATGGTGGTCTGCTTAAAACATGTTGATATTACAGACTCGGACATGGAGAGGCTGAAAATGTCAGTGAAGACACTTGCTAGTTGGTCAGCACAGGCTCACAGTACACGTCCCTGGTAATCCGTCTGGCCCTGCGGACTTGTGAATGTTGACCTGTTTAAAAGGTCTCACATTGGTTGTGGAGAGTGTCATCACACAGTCTTCCGGAACAGCTGGTGCTCTCATGCATGTTTCAGTGTTATTTGCCTTGAAGCGAGCATAGAAGTAGTTTAGCTCATCTGGTAGGCTTGTGTCACTGGACAGCTCTTGGCTGTGCTTCCCTTTGTAGTCTGTCATGGTTTGCAAGCCCTGCCACATCCGACGAGCGTCAGAGCCGGTGTAGTACGATTCAATCATAGTCCTGTATTGACGCCTTGCCCGCCTGATGGTTCGTCAGAGGGCATAGCAGGATTTCTTATAAGCTTCTGGGTTAGAGTACCGCTCCTTCAAAGCGGCAGCTCTAGCCTTTAGATCAGTGTAGATGTTGCCTGTAATCCATGGCTTCTGGTTGGGGTATGTACGTACGGTCACTGTGGGGATGACGTCATTGGCTTCTACAGCCAATGACTGATGTGGTGTACTCCTCAATGCCATCAGAAAAATCCCGGAACATATTCCAGTCTGTGCTAGCAAAACATTTCTGTAGCTTAGCATCTGCTTCATCTGACCACTTTATTGATCTTGTCACTGGTGCTTCCTGCTTTAATTTTCGCTTGTAAGCAGAAATCAGGAGGATAGAATTATGGTCAGATTTGCCAAATGGAGGGCAAGGGAGAGCTTTGTATGTGTCTCTGTCTGTGGAGTACAGGTCGTCCAGAGTTTTTTTTCCCCCTCTGGTTGCACATTTAACATGCTGATAGAAATTTGGTAAAACGGATTTAAGTTTCCCTGCATTAAAGTCCCCAGCTACTAGGAGGGCCTTGTTCTTGTTTGCTTATGGCAGAATACAGCTCATGCAACACTGTCTTAGTGGTATGTAAACAGCTACGAAAAATACATATTGAAACTCTCTAGGTAGATAGAGTATCTCATAAGCTATAGACCGCACTACCTAAGGCGAGCAATAGCTCGAGACTTACTTAGATATTGTGCACCAGCTGTTATTTACAAAAATACATTGTCCGCCACCTCTTGGCTTACCAGATACTGCTGTTCTATCTACAGTGTTTAACCAGCCAGCTGTATGTTGATAGTGTCGTCGTTCAGCAACAACTCTGTGAAGCATAAGATATGTCCCGTTGGTAGTTTAATCTTCCCGCGTAGGTCATCGATTTTATTCTTCAAAGATTGCACGTTTGCTAGCAGAATGGAAGGAAGTGAGGGTTTATTCGATCACCTATGAATTTTCAGAAGGCCGCCTGCCCTCTGGCCCCTTTCTCTTTCTCCTCTTCACGCAAATCACCGGGATCTGGCCCTGTTCCCAGTATATCATTCGAGTCGGCCTCATCAGACTCGTTAAAGGAAAAAAAGGATTCTGCCAGTCCGTGGTGAGTAATCGCAGTCCTGATGTCCAGAAGTTATTTTCGGTCATAAGAGATGGTAGCGGTAATATTCCATACAAAATAAGTTTAAAAAGTAAGTTACAAACAACGCAAATAAACAAACAAAAAAACAAAATCGGTTGGAGACACGTAAAACGTCTGCCTTCTTCTCCGGCACCATTTTTAATACAGATCAATCGAACAATTGATAGCGACAGTCACACATTGTATTGTAATTTATTTGACTCCTCGACTTCAGAAGGTCTTACCTCAGCTTCTGAATGTCAGGAACATACCAAAGATATTCCCATGTGCAGAGTCACATCATCTTCAGGCATTTAACCACCTGTTTTCAGCCTAAAGCATAGCACATTTATGCATTGTTTTTTTTTTTTAAATCGGTATAACCAAAACGTAAATTATTCGTAAAAAATATATTGTTCCCTCAAATCAGGGAAGGTCCCGCACCCTCCCACAAAACATTGGTGCCCCCTGTCTTAGAGAGCCACATACAATATTTTTCTACAGCCAAGCCTCAACACAATTGATTCAAACTAATCAACTAATTATGATCTTCAATCTAGACTTAGTCATTAAGAGCCAGTTGTCTACTAGTATTCTCTTCTTCCTGACTAAGGTATACGAGGCTTGGGCAGAAGAAATAATATGGCAATTCATATTATTTTTCCAAAATGAATTAAATAACTTACATCTAAAAGTTATGCATGCAAGAAGCCTTGACCCGGTGCACACATATTTCTCTGTCCTCAGTTCGATTGAAGGCCTCAATCTGTCTTTTTGACTTGTAACTGATTACTTCTAGAAAGAAAGGAACAACACATGATCAGGATGAGCTAGTTACTAGTTTAAAGCAATGAAAGATCCAATTGTTACAAATTCATATATAGACTACATTTACGAGAATAATACATGCATTTGCTTACCTTATCAACCTTGAAGATGATACTCATTAATCACTCAAAAACGTGTTATGAGTGAGTGCACCACAAACATCTCTCCAGGGTGTTGATGTATCCTTTTCCCACACCACAGGTAGTGAAAGGGTATCCATCTGCAAAAGTGAAGTTTTGCTTTGATGTCAAGTCAGCTCATATTGTTGTGCTAACTAACATGCTTCTGAATAGTTACACTAGCATATTGACAGCATGTTATTGGTACAGCAACTTATTCACCCCAAATATATAGCTAAGTGTTTAGGCAAATCATTAGTTAGCTAGCTAGTTAAAGTTCTCACTTTTCGACTTTAAGTTATTAGCTACATCAAACCAATGAGAATGACGAAGTCATGTCAGAAAATGTTTTGCCTGGGTGTAATGTAATACCCGGCAAGCCAGACAATTCCCTAGAATGTAAACAGAAATAACTTCAAAATGCATAACTTCAAATTAAACCAAATTGTCTGCACTCATGACTACTGGTTTCAATTACATTTTCTGCCAACTTACAAGCAAAGACTATGAATTTATTTACAAATCAACTTGCAAGGTTGCTAGCAACTAGTCTGCTAACATTAGTCCTACTTACCTGCTAACGTTAGCCCTACCAGCCTGCTAATGTTAAGTTACCACTGCATAAGTCAGCCAGTTAATATCAACAGCTAGCTTAAAGCTACATTAAAGTAAACCAACATTTTGGAAATACACAATGCCATTAGCCAGTTATCAAAGAATGATCGCTATATGAAGTTATCCAGCCAGCTACCGTTAGCCATTTAGACAACTAGCTATTAGCCTAGCCAACCACCACGGTTTTGGTCGGCAAGCCAGAGCCCAACAACTGGAAAACCAGCTAGAACACAACTAAAACATGACTGCAGATCACAAGCAAAGAGAGAGCAGATACTTAAAGAATAATTGCTGGGGCCCATCCGATGGGAAAACTTTTTTTTAAAGAGTGCAGGCTGAGTTAGCTACCAAAGCAAGGGGGAGGCATGCAATTCACCAGGCTGAGGAAGAATGAGGAAAATCGAATAGCTATAGCGAGAAAAATCTAAAATAGATAGACGTCAGATATCTCGCGTGCTAATACTAAGCCAAGGTGGAAAAAGAAACAAAAAGTCCAGTAGCCCACTTCACAGAGAAAATGCAGAAAAGTTGACAAAACAAAAAAGGAGAACAGACCAAGTACTACACAATTATAGCAAGCAGGTATGATTTTCTCCTTTTGTGCCCATGGCAAGAAGGCCCCAGAGCCTGCTGTGCTAACACAGCCACAAAGTTTGATAAGCATGAGGATGCTGCATGTCTCCCCCCCCAAATTCGACGTAATTGTTCAACAGCATTAGAGCGGTGACTGGATGGATTCAGAGAGCCTCAGCCAAGCGCACGCCTGTCAAAAGACAGGGGAAAAAGCAGGCGCTTGCCGTGAAGGTGCTTATCGGAAAAGCAGTTTGAAACTGCTAGTGAGTTGGGTGATGAAAATAGCATAGTGAGAGAATGTGTTACCGTGGCGAAGAAAGGAAATGAGAAGTAAAGTTGTGGTGGAAACTAGGTAACCCCTACACTCGTTTTTAGTCGGAGGGTGAGGATGTTGGACCAATGCTACCTGAAAATCTGTTTAATGTCTCGAGGAAAATCGGGAATGTGTTGGAGGAAAGTGTGGAGTCAAAAGAAGTGGTCTTTAGATTTGTGTGTCTGCGGCAGAGAAGAAGCATGTTTTAAGACAAAAAGATATTAGAGTGGAATGTTTTGTTTGGATTTTCAAAGCATGGTGCCTATCAAGGGGGTTATTTCTGGGGTGGCGCAAGAATTATGTGGACACCCCTTCAAATTAGTGGATTTGGCTATTTCATCCACACCGTTGCTGACAGGTGTATAAAATTGAGTACATAGCCATTAATCTCCATAGACAAACATTGGCAGCAGGATGGCCTTACTGAAAAGCTCAGTGACCTTCAACGTGTGTCCGTAATGAAATGCCACCTTTTCAACAAGTCAGTTAGTCAAATCTCCTCCCTGCTAGAGCCGTCCCGGTCAACTGTAAGTGCTGTTATTGTGAAGTGGAAACCTCTAGGCGCAACAACAGCTCAGCA
Organism: Oncorhynchus clarkii lewisi; assembly: GCF_045791955.1. NCBI lineage: Eukaryota > Metazoa > Chordata > Actinopteri > Salmoniformes > Salmonidae > Oncorhynchus > Oncorhynchus clarkii. The sequence continues at coordinate 17,779,485 of NC_092158.1, read as the reverse complement.
GCAAAGTGTTAGGCCACACAACCTCACAGAATGTGACCGCAGAGTGCTGAATAGTCTATCCTCGGTCATAACACTCAATACCAAGTGGCCGAGCAGCCGCACACAAGCCTAAGATCACCATGCGCGATGCCAAGTGTCGGCTGGAGTGTTGTAAATCTCACCAACATGACGAATCAAGCTTCACCATCTGGCAGTCGGACGGACGCCAGGAGAACGCTACCTGCCCCAATGCATAGTGTCAACTGTAAAGTTTGGTGGAGGAGGAATAATGGTCTGGGGCTGTTTATGGCTCGGGCTAGGCCCCTTAGTTGGTAGTAGAGCCGAGTGGAGGCTCCTCATAGGAGGAAGGGGAGGACCATCCTACTCAGTGAATTTCAGAAGAATAAAAATTGTGAAACATAAAAAGTTATCATTTTAAGATAAAAACTATGGTAAGTATATTCAAATGTATTTTAAATTGATAAAACATTGTTTTGCAATGAAGGTCTACAGCAGTCTCAACAGCACTATGGTGTAGCATCATGGTAAGCTACAGCTAGATAGCACTGTAGTGCATAAAACGTGGTGAGTAGTTGACAAAACTGCTTGCTGTACACTGTATTGCATGATTGTAGAGGGTTGACTAGCGCGTTAGCTACTATAACTATGTTGACTATGACGTTAGGTAATATGGTGACAATGAAAAAATGTTTTGCCTGGTCACAGACAACTGTTGTATTGTGCACTGAACTCCACAAGCATAGGGAAAAAAAGTGAGCGAGCATGTAGATGCGAAAAGGAATTATATATACACACACAACGAGCAAAGTGATCATTCTGTTTGTATGTGGCTGCTAGTTCTGTGTTTGCGTGTGATCAGGGGTATATTCATTCCAATGGAATATGAATGGCAGTCATCCAATAAGTTGTAATAGAAATAAGGCCATGCTAAAAAGGAAAAAGTCCTTCATCTTAAAACGGCACCAACCGCCACTGGTAGAGCCACCACGACCAGTGAAGATTTTTCCATCAACCGAGGGACTGTGAAATGTTGCATGTTAACAAGGTGGACCTTGTATTATTCATTGCAAATTGTGAAACTGTACAGCACAAGCAGAGAAATTAGAATAATTGTGAATGCAGCTGAACGTTTCTTGGGACTTCATGATTTCACAGCAGAAGCCTTGCAAGAAATCCTGTTGCTGAATGTTCCACCCTCACAGACCCCTTAGCCTGTGTAGGGATGTATTTTGGAATGGACTGATTGAATAAGTGTGATGGATTGTGTTTGCTAACATGTCTTTTTTGTATGATGTCGTTTTCCCTCTCTCCCGCAATGGATTTTTATTTTCTCGTTCAATACCCCGTCCAGCTGGTGGCGGTAATGCACCATTAATATTTGATGCCAACTGCCATTAAACCGCATCAAAGAAGGCGACGCGTGCCGAGATTGGCATCAAAATACTAGAGAAAATGCAATTTAACTAATTCAAGTACCCACATTTTTGTTAATGGTTTTAGCTTTTAATTTGACTTATTGTTTGGAAATGTACAAACAATGTGTGGTAACTGTTTATGACTGGCTTGAAAAACACAGTGTGTTACATAGATCCATCATCGTGCACAACATGAGTGCCATGCACAAACATAATTCATTTCTAAAGGCTTTCCCCCAAAACTTCCCCAATTAAATGTTGACTGCAAAGAAAGCATACCTAGCAGAACGATATGATGGTTTATATCAATCGGGTGAGCATTCGTTTGTTTTGCAAACTCTCCCATCACATGTCTAGTAGCCTACAGAAACAACCTAGCCAAACACAATGGTTAATTGAGAGGTGGGAAGTTGAATTAAAGGGGAACTACAGCATTTTCTGCTGAGGTGCACAGTTGAATAAAAAGAGAACTACAACAATTTTTTATAAATGTTTTACTGATGTGGTTTAAGAATTGTTGTGGATATAGAACAACCAATGTTCTCGTTTTTAGAGAAAAAAATTGTGAGAAAAAAGAAATGGAATATTTTCTAAAATCTGCAGTTTTCCCTGTAGGTCTACTCATTGTCCTTTATGATGAATCTATGACATTATTTAAAAATAGCCTGGCAGAAGTTAGACAGCTCTAAAATACACTTTGTATTGCATTTGATGTAATTGTGTGTGGTATTTACAATCAAATTCTATTTAGATTTTTACAGGTTCAAAGCTCAAAAAGTTGCAGAATGGCTCCTTAAAAAATGCTGTACATGCTATACATATGATGCATTAAGGTAGAAGAACGAGTCCCATCCTCTTCCGAAAATAAATAGTGGAACTAGAAAGCCAAGTTGGAGAACCAGCATGAAGATTAAAATGTGGAATATTTAACAAAGGACAAAACAGACATGATGTCTCTTGCTGATAGTATCCTTAAAAAAGAAGAACAATCATGCAAAGAAAGGGAGAAGGCAGAAAAGCCTTTCCCAGAGATTGCGGAAGATGAGAGCAAAGCGAGGAGAGGAAGCGAAACCAGAAATGTGTTAAGAAAACACTTAACAGAATAGCAGAAAAAGAAGAATGCAAAGACGGCTTTAAAAAAAAAAATGTGAACAGAGAGCAGCTAGGTCAAAAGAGCATGAAAGAGAAATAAAAAAGACAGGGAAAATATGGTCAGAACAAAGAACAGGCAAAGCAGGTGAAAGCACAAGAGAAATTGGAGGCAGAGAGGATTCGTCTCAAGGAACTAGAGAATAAATTACAGGAACACAGAAAGCAACTTGAACATTCTGAAAGAGCCTTGCAGACAGCAGAGCAAGATGTACGGGGTCCATCTGCCAGAAGGATAACCCTTCAAAAGGGCTAAAGCCTGTATTCCAAAACAGGTAGCACAGTATGTCACTACTACCATGGACCCTTATTGACAAAGCAGCTATTTTCTGTCAGAAAAACATCAGAACCACAACAGAGGGGAAGTTGGAAGTGGCAGTTGTTGAAGCAGTAGCCAATGGCCTGTCAGAGTTCAGACAATCTCCAACTAGAAAGGCTTTGGCTTGTTCACTGAATATGATCTTGAAATACAAACTACAGACACAGTTTGCAAAATGATTTGGGGTCAGTAGAAAACTTTTAAAGGTAAGCTTAAAAAAAACAAGAGATTGACAGAGTCTCAGCAGTGGAAAAATGCCAGATAAGAAAAAGGTGAGCAAGACTGGGAAGGCAGACAGCTTTCTTGACCCCTCCACTGCACTAAAAATGTCTCAAAGCCAACCATGGTATCTCAATAGGAGCTGCTATATTTCACAGATTTGGACCAAGAACCATTAAGCCACAGAGAAGTGCAACACTTGTGGGTTGCCTCTACGAATACTGTGAAAATATTAAACTGAAATTACAGACAGCGAATGGCCACCTGGTGAGCAGACATTCACCAACCATAAAAGGGGTGTAAGCATTCAGCAGTGTCATTATGTGTGAGAACTACAGGGAATGATTCCCACTATCCTAAGTGTATCAGTGCAAGGATTGTGGTGTCCATACAGCAGAGCCATGTATTGTCCCCCTCCTAAAAAAGGACACCGATGTAGAGTGGAAAAGATAGATTGTCAGACAAAAAGTAACAAATGGAAACAAGAGTACACCATAAAAAAGTGCTATTTAGTATGAAAGTGTGGATCTATGAAGATGCTTATTGATTAACTGAAACAAGAGGCTCAAGCTTTTTCAGAACACTTGTTTATCAAAGACTGGCAGAACAACCAATTAGCAAAAGTGAAAGCCAACCTCCCAGAGCACACTGTATTGGGTATCCTGAACTTTGCCAAGAACTACACTTGCAGGTACCAGCAAGAGGCCCAGGGGGCTTACTGGACCCACGAGAGTGTTACACAACACCCAATGAGGTCATTGAAAGAAACCAAAGTCACCGTAGTCTGAAGCAAGTGCCTGGCACCATGAAGTTGCTTTGCATCAAAACAGTCTGTGCCACTTTGAATGACATGTAGATGTTTTGTTGATGCTAGGTGGTTATGGTCTCATTGTGCCTAACTACACATATGAAACTGCAAGAAAAATCATATTTAAAATGTATATCAAACCATTTTGACCCTGATGTCACATCGGCCCCCTTATATATAGAAAGACCCAATTACGGTTAAGTGCCTTGCGGCACAGACAGATTTTTCACTTTGTCAACTCTAGGATTAAAACTAGAAACTTTGGTTATTGGCCCAACGCTCTAACCACTAGGCCACCTTCCGCCTCCTAACATGACAAATGTAACTGTAATATTATGTAGAAAGGTTTACCAAACGTTTAGTTGTGTGTGATCAAACCTACCACAACGTTTTAGAGGTAGGAGTATAGAGAGCACCTGAGTCCACAATTGGAGAGACTGATTTCAGACTAAGGCACAATCCCAAATGGACCCCCAGACCATATAAACTTGACAGGTGCAATCAATATGATAATGTTTCCACCTTGTTGTCCTCTGATAGGCAAAGTTGAAGCTTCACCATATTGCTTATGCCAATCAAATCCTCACAGATCTCCACAGGGTCTAGGTGTTCTTTGAGATTGGGCCTAGCTAGTCATGGGTGCACCTCAGCCACGCTCAAGGTCCTAAACTGCAATCGATAAAAGACAGTACTGTGCAGCCATCTTCATCGACCTGGCCAAATCTTTCGACTCTGTCAATCATCGCATTCTTATCGGCATTGGTTTCTCAAATGACTGCCTCGCCTGGTTCACCAACTACTTCTCAAACAGTTCAGTGTGTCAAATCAGCAGGCCTGTTGTCCGGACCTCTGGTAGTCTATGGCGGTGCCACAGAGTTCAAATCGCAGGCTGACTCTTTTCTCTGTATATATCAATGATGTCGCTCTTGGTGATTCTCTGATCCACCTCTACACAGACTGTATAATACATTCTGTATAATACAGCAATAAAATCTTTGGACACTGTGTAAACAAACTTCTAGCTTCAATGCCATACAACTCTCCTTCCGTAGCCTCCAACTGCTAATAAAACTAAATGCATGCTTTTGTTGAATTTTACCCCTTTTTCTCCCCAATTTCGTGGGGAGATTTTTTTTTTAGTAGCTACTATCTTGTCTCATCGCTACAACTCCCGTACGGGCTCGGGAGAGACGAAGGTCCGATACACAACCCAACCAAGCCGCACTGCTGCTTAACACAGCGCGCATCCAACCCGGAAGCCAGCCGCACCAATGTGTCGGAGGAAACACAGTGCACCTGGGTTAGGGAGGGTTAGGGAGGGTTTGGCCGGTAGGGATATCCTTGTCTCATCGCGCACCAGTGACTCCTGTAGCGGGCCGGGCGCAGTGCGCACTGCGCCCGGCCCGCTACAGGAGTCACTGGTGCGCGATGAGACAAGGATATCCCTACCGGCCAAACCCTCCCTAACCCGGACGACGCTAGGCCAATTGTGCGTCGCCCCACGGACCTCCCAGTCTCAGCCGGTTACGACAGAGGCTGGGCGCGAACCCAGAGTCTCTGGTGGCACAGCTGGCACTGCAGTACAGCGCCCTTAACCACTGCGCCACCCGGGTGGCCCTTAAATGCATGCTTTTCAACTGATCGCTGCCTGCACCCGCCCGACTAGCATCACTACTCTGGACGGTTCTGACCTAGAATGTGGACTAGAGGTCGACCGATTATGAATTTTCAACGCCGATGCCGATTATTGGAGGACAAAAAAGCCGATACCGATTAATCGGCCGATTTTTTAAAAATGTATTTGTAATAATGACAATTACAACAATACTGAATGAACACTTATTTTAACTTAATATAATACATCAATAAAATCAATTTAGCCTCAGATAATGAAACATGTTCAATTTGATTTAAATAATGCAAAAACAAAGTGTTGGAGATGAAAGTAAAAGTGCAATATGTGCCATGTAAAAAAGCTAACGTTTAAGTTCCTTGCTCAGAACATGAGAACATATGAAAGCTGGTGGTTCCTTTTAACACGAGTCTTCAATATGAGTGAGTCCAAGTAAGAAGTTTTAGGATGTAGTTGTTATAGGAATTATAGGACTATACCATTTGTATTTCATATACCTTTGACTATTGGATGTTCTTATAGGCACTTTAGTATTGCCAGTGTAACAGTATAGCTTCTGTAACTCTCCTCGCTCCTACCTGGGCTCGAACCAGGAACACAACGACAACAGCCACCCTCGAAGCAGCATTACCCATGCAGAGCAAGGGGAACAACTACTCAAAGTCTCAGAGCCAGTGACGTTTGAAACGCTATTAGCGTGCACCCCGCTAACTAGCTAGCCATTTCACATCACATCGTTACACCAGCCTAATCTCGGGAGTTGATAGGCTTGAAGTGATAAACAGCAGAGCTGCTGGCAAAACTCTCGAAAGTGCTGTTTGAATGAATGCTTATGAGCCTGCTGGTGCCTACCATCGCTCAGTCAGACTGCTCTATCAAATCATAGACTTAATTATAACATAATAAACACACAAATGCGAGCCGTAAGTCATTAATATGGTCGAATCCGGAAACTATCATCTCGAAAACAAGACGTTTGTTCTTTCAGTATAATACGGAACCGTTCTGTATTTTATCTAACGGGTGGCATCCATCAGTCTAAATATTCATGTTACATTGCACACAACCTTCAATGTTATGTCATAATTACGTAGTTCGCAATGAGCCAGGCGGCCCAAACTGTTGCATATACCCTGACTCTGCGTGCAATGAACGCAAGAGAAGTGACACAATTTCACCTGGTTAATATTGCCTGCTAACCTGGATTTCTTTTAGCTAAATAAGCAGGTTTAAAAATATATACCTCTGTGTATTGATTTTAAGAAAGGCATTGGTGTTTATGGTTAAGTACACGTTGGAGCAACGACAGTCCTTTTTCGCGAATGCGCACTGCATCGATTATATGCAATGCAGGACACGCTAGATAAACTAGTAAAGTCATCAACCTAGTGTAGTTATAACTAGTGATTATGATTTATTAAATGTAATGCTAGCTAGCAACTTACCTTGGCTTCTTACTGCATTCGCGTAACAGGCAGGCTCCTCGTGAGGCAGGTGGTTAGAGCGTTGGACTAGTTAACCGTAAGGTTGCAAGATTGAATCCCTGAGCTGTCGTTCTGCCCCTGAAAGGCAGTTAACCCACCGTTCCTAGGCCGTCATTGAAAATAAGAATGCATTCTTAACTGACTTGCACAGTTAAATAAAGGTGTAAAATATATATTTATTTAAATCGTCCAAAATTACCGATTGCTATGAAAACTTGAAAATCGGCCCTAATTAATCGGCCATTCCGATTAATCTGTCGACCTCTAACGTGGACAACTACAAATACCTAGGTGTCTGGTTAGACTAAACTCTCCTTCCAGACTCACATTGAGCATCTTCAATCCAAAATTAAATCTAGAATCGGCTTCCTTTTCGCAACAAAGCCTCCTCGTAAAACTATCCAACCGATCCTTGACTTCGGCAATGTCATTTACAAAATAGCCTCCAATACTCTACTCAGCAAATCAGATGTAGTCTATCACAGTGCCATCTGTTTAGTCGCCAAAGCCCCATATACTACCCACCACTGCGACCTGTATGCTCTCGTTGGCTGGCCCTCGCTTCATATTCGTCGCCAAACCCACTGGCTCCAGGTCACCTATAAGTCTTTGCTAGGTAAAGCCCCGCCTTATCTCATCTCACTGGTCACCATAGCAGCACACGCTCCAGCAGGTATATTTTTTTGAAAGGGACATGCTTATTTAAGATGGTGAGGAAAGCACTTTTAAAGAACAACCAGGCATCCTCTACTGACGGGATGAGGTCAATATCCTTCCAGGATACCCGGGCCAGGTCGATTAGAAAGGCCTGTTCACTGAAGTATTTTAGGGAGCGTTTGACAGTGATGAGGGGTGGTATTTTGACTGCGGACCCATTATGGACGAAGGCAATGATCGCTTAGATCCTGGTTGAAGACAGCAGAGGTGTTTTTAGAGGACAAGTTGGTCAGGACAATATCTCTGAGGGTTCCCATGTTTACAGATTTAGGGTTGTACCTGGTAGGTTCCTTGATAATTTGTGTGAGATTGAGGGCATCTAGCTGAGATTGTAGGACGGCCGGGGGTGTTAAGCATATCCCAGTTTAGGTCACCTAACAGTATGAACTCCGAAGAGGAAGTTTGTACTTCTTCTGTGGTGTGGGCCAATGGGTGTCTTTCTAACAGCTTCCAACAACAAACGCAAGCTGCACTTGTGCAACTCCAACCGAGTCAGTTCGTAAACAGTGAGTGTGACATACTAACAAAATAGGTCAAGGATCATCAACTAGATTCAGCTGTGGGAATATAATTTTTTGTTCTTCAGAGGATAGTCAGGGGACCGGAACATAATTGAAAATAATTTGTATTCTGAATATTGACCACAATATGATAATCAATAATAATACATTTTCAAGCCTTGCTTATATTTGTACATAATCATAAATACGATGCCTTCAGAAAGTATTCATACCCCTTGACATATTCCACATTTTGCTGTTACAGCCTGAATTCAAAATCTACACACAATACCCCATAATGACAATAATTCACACCACTGAGTCAATACTTTGTAGAAGCACCTTTGGCAGCGATTACAGAGTCTTTCTGGGTACATTTTAAAGAGATTTCCACACCTGGATTGTGCAACATTTGCCCAGGAACATTTACGGTCTTCTTGGCAAGCAACTCCAGTGTAGATTTAGCCATGTGTTTAAGGTTATTGTTCTGCTGAAATGTAAATTAATCTCCCAATGTCTGCTGGAAAGCAGACTGAAGCACGTTTTCCACTATTATTTTACCTGTGCTTATTTGTTTTATCCTGGAAAACTCCCCAGTCCTTAACAATTACAAGCATACCCATAACATTATTTAGCCACCACTATTCTTGAAAATATGGAGAGTGGTACTCAGTAAAGTGTTGTATTGGATTTGCCCCAAACACAACCATGTGTATTCAGGACAAAAAGTGAATTGCTTTGCCACATTTTTTACATTATTACTTTAGTGCCTTGTTGCAAACAGGATGCATGTTTTGGAATATTTTTTATTCTGTACAGGCTGTCTTTTCACTGTCAATTAGGTCAGTATTGTGGAGTAACTACAATGTTGTTGATAGATCCTCAGTTCTCCTATCACAGCCATTAAACTCTGTTTTAAACTCACCATTGGCCTCTTGGTGAAATCCCTGAGTGGTTTCCTTCCTCTCCAGCAACTGAGTTAGGAAGGACACCTGTATCTTTGTAGTGACTGGGTGTTTGTATACACTATCCAAAGTGTAATTGATAACTTCACCATACTAAAAAGGCATATTCAATATCAGCCGTTTTATTTTTACTCATCTACCAATAGGTGTCCTTTGTGAAGCATTGGAAAACCTCCCTGGTCTTTGTGGTTGAAATTCACTGCTTGACTGAGGGACCTTACAGATAATTGTAAGTGTGGGGTCTAAAGATGAGGTACTCATTCAAAAAGTTAAACTCAAGACTTTTCAACTTTTCATTAAAACGTTAACCATTTCGAAAAACATACTTCCACTTTGACATTATGGGGTATTGTGTGTAAGCCAGTGACAAAAAAAAAACTCAATATAATCCATTTTAAATTCAGGCTGTAACAACAAAATGTGGAAAAAGTCAAGGGGTGTGAACAGTTTCCGAAGGAACTGTATCTCTAATATGCGTGGGAATACTTTGGAACATATTTCCTCAATTAAAATCACTTCGAGCTGATTTGCTAGTGTTTTTATAGTATTTTATGTTCAACAATATAAAAACAAAAAATAAATAATTGTATATATTTTTTGCTCAGAATATTTGGGAGACCAAATAAAATCACTGTGGGCTGCTAGTTGGGGAACCCTGGTCTATAATCTAGATATGTAGAGATGATTAGATTATTAATCTGTTAACGAACCGTTTGCAAGGTCCTCTTGTTGAAGTCATTGCGTCACCTAAACTGTAGCTGTATATATTCAATAATGAATAAAACGAATGTTGTACCTTATAATACTCTTTCATAAAGCAAATAAGTCACATAGCTGTGGTAATGCTAAAGTAAAAAAAAGGACTCGTTGTTACTACTTCAGTCACCAGCTGGGGTGTGACATCACCAAATTGTCCAGATGCTGATGAATTATTCAAATGGAGATATGAAACTCTTCAAACCAGCTGCATGTTCTCATTGTGAAACGCTTAAATAGGTTAATAAATCAAATAATAAGATTACATTCTGTATTGTCGCCTCATATGCATCATGGTCTGTGGTCTCACTCGCCCTCTAAAGACTGACTGGGCTGTCCTCGCCCCCTAGTGACTGACTGGGCTGTCCTCGCCCCCTAGTGACTGACTGGGCTGTCCTCGCCCCCTAGTGACTGACTGGGCTGTCCTCGCCCCCTAGTGACTGACTGGGCTGTCCTCGCCCCCTAGTGACTGACTGGGCTGTCCTCGCCCCCTAGTGACTGACTGGGCTGTCCTCGCCCCCTAGTGACTGACTGGGCTGTCCTCGCCCCCTAGTGACTGACTGGGCTGTCCTCGCCCCCTAGTGACTGACTGGGCTGTCCTCGCCCCCTAGTGACTGACTGGGCTGTCCTCGCCCCCTAGTGACTGACTGGGCTGTCCTCGCCCCCTAGTGACTGACTGGGCTGTCCTCGCCCCCTAGTGACTGACTGGGCTGTCCTCGCCCCCTAGTGACTGACTGGGCTGTCCTCGCCCCCTAGTGACTGACTGGGCTGTCCTCGCCCCCTAGTGACTGACTGGGCTGTCCTCGCCCCCTAGTGACTGACTGGGCTGTCCTCGCCCCCTAGTGACTGACTGGGCTGTCCTCGCCCCCTAGTGACTGACTGGGCTGTCCTCGCCCCCTAGTGACTGACTGGGCTGTCCTCGCCCCCTAGTGACTGACTGGGCTGTCCTCGCCCCCTAGTGACTGACTGGGCTGTCCTCGCCCCCTAGTGACTGACTGGGCTGTCCTCGCCCCCTAGTGACTGACTGGGCTGTCCTCGCCCCCTAGTGACTGACTGGGCTGTCCTCGCCCCCTAGTGACTGACTGGGCTGTCCTCGCCCCCTAGTGACTGACTGGGCTGTCCTCGCCCCCTAGTGACTGACTGGGCTGTCCTCGCCCCCTAGTGACTGACTGGGCTGTCCTCGCCCCCTAGTGACTGACTGGGCTGTCCTCGCCCTCTAGTGACTGACTGGGCTGTCCTCGCCCTCTAGTGACTGACTGGGCTGTCCTCGCCCTCTAGTGACTGACTGGGCTGTCCTCGCCCTCTAGTGACTGACTGGGCTGTCCTCGCCCTCTAGTGACTGACTGGGCTATCTCAGTGGCTGCAGAGATATTTAATCAACTTCAGCACTCTGCTTTGGTACATCAAATATTCACATGAAAATGATTGTGTAACCATAAACAACAATAAAATTGCCAATATTTTACCTCCTATTGTCTTCAGCAACTCATACCTCATCTCCAATGTTGTCAGGAGGAAATTGCTGGACAGGCATTCGTATATCTGGACCACAGCAGCCTGGTGTCTGCATGGAGTTCCCGTGTGCCCTACTGAACAAATGCATGTCCACAGTATAGATCTGGCCTGGTGTGGTGCCCTTCACCCTGTACTGCTTCTCCGCACACCTGAAGACATTAGGAAAGAGAAGATAGACCGCTTATAATAGAAGATACAACAAATAATAAAAGACCACATTATTAAAAAATGTATTACAAACCTGTATTCATCACTATTTACCTGCTCAATGTCAGATGGGTTGACGCTACTATCCTGTGCCAGAAAATGTGAGTGCTGGAACATTTCCCGGCGGCCAAGGACAATGCCAGTCACCCGTGCCTCATAGTAAGCCTTCAGGCGCAGGGAGATTTAACACTTTCGTCCTCTGGAGGAGTTTACCCTTAAGGATCCACATGCTGCCTTATTGGTGTCACTCCCTCAGGTTGGCAGCTCCTCCTGATAGCTGAATGCCCAACACTCTAGACGAGTGAACAGTCAATGGAAGTAGGTCGTGAATTTCTTGTACCTTTAATTAGAGTAAAATATGTACTTGAACTATCACATACTGGTTACAAACTATAAAGGGAAAATGTATCCCAAATAACAACATATTCCAAACAAGGACTGGGTAAATTTCAATTAGAAAATACTAAAACTGAAAAGTTACTGAGAATAAAGCATAAGTTAGTAGACTGCACCTCATTACACTGTTATACTACACTAACCTGGCTACAAATGTGTTTTGATCTGCCTGCTGATAGAGGGGCTCAACTATCTCTTCCCTGTCATACATGATGTCTTTGGGACAGCGAAGAGGGTCTGTCTGTCTCTCAGGTCTATGCCTCTCTCCACAGCCACACTGCCTGGAGTAGGTGGAAGGTGCAGAGGAGCAGTTTGGACCCTGGAAATGGCCTCCCTAATGCTCCCCTCTCTGCCTTGCAGTCATCTGTAATGAGGTGAGGATCAGCCTGACCACTCCCTGCAAAGGCATCCTCCCTAAGGATGTCCTTCAACAGTTGAAGACACTCCAGGAGGATTGTGGCCTCATCCTCAGATTGAATCAGGAAACCCCAAGGGGGAGACCGCCAGCACAGATGTGGGTAAGAGAAGAAAAAAAGTAAACCTCTGCAGTTCTCTTGTTCCATGTTCCCAGAGAAATCAATGAAGCAGAGCTCCTCACTGTGTCTGGCCTGATGGACACGCTTCATCAGTGGGGAGTAGATAGCCACGCGAGGTGTTCCTACAAGAGGTTCTCAATCTTGGCACAGATATCGCCAGCACCTAAGATTATATTCCTCAACATGCCTCTCAGGCCCATTCTGTTCCCCATATGCCTGCCTGAACACACTGTGGTACAATCTGTGCAAAAAGTAAAAGTAGCACAATGATGTGTCCACAAGTTCACTACTAATACTGTAAAACGTACCACGATACAAAAGGAAATTATGATAATCATCATAACACAAGACTGTCCTGAATTCTAAAAATATCACCCAGTTTCTTAGGCACCTTCCCTAACTTACCGGTAGCAGAACTGAAGGTCTGGACAGAGGGATCTGTTTGCCGTGGTGAAGATGTAGTCCTCTCCGTCGTTCTTCAGGACTGTCAGGGCAGACCCCGATTGTAACTTACTGTATTGGCTGATGTAACTGGATGAAGTTGATGATCTGCTCAGATGCGGTCTGTCCTTTTGCAGGCACGTTCTGACCCCCCCCCCCACACACAATATCAGCATTGACTGTAGCTTAAATGGATATAGTTGTATTGAATGTGTAAGAAATAGCTATGCAAAGGGCCAGATGGGTAACCATTCAAAATAACTGCAGTTCATTATTAGCCTACTTAGTCAATAAGCACCAGCCGGACAGACTATCTAGCTAAATTAGCTACAGAAAGTACTGTAGAAATCTCACCTTTCTGCAGCAGGTACCTCTGGCCGGGCAGCTTCATCTTGTAGCTAGCTGGTCGAGGGACTAACTTACTTCCACTAGCTACTACTAGCTAAGCTAACATGACTATAGCCAGTAGCCAGGTAGGGCTAGCTAGCCAGCCTGCTAGCCTGCTACCAGTCAGCAGTAACGTTAGCCGGCTAATGCTAGCTATCCAGGTGGTGCAAGCAACTATGTTCAGTTACTGTGGAGTTCGTCCTATTGGCATGCTAACTTCATGATAAGTTAAGCATCTTAGCTAACATTCAAAGTTGTATCTTCCTGGCTGTCACAAAATTGCTTAATCCTTTCTCTGTCCTGCCCGAAACGTCTTCTACGGCATCTTGGCGACCACACAATGTAATGTGCATACCGACAGCAACTACACGGGATGAAAAAAATAAAAATAAATAGAACTTTTCTGTTAAAAATAAATAAATGAAACAGATCTGATCCCTACACAGGCTCAATGGGAACCTGGGAGGGCAGGTCTTCCCGCTCCAGTTCCTCTTGCAAGTCGTCAGATGTAAAATCCTTGAGTCCCAAAAACTTTTCTGCCACAGCCACAATAATGTCTAGTTTTTTTTTATAGTTATTTATGACTTGTGCTCTACAATTTGTAACTGTTGCAATGAACGCAAAAAAATAATTAAAAATTTTAAAATTTAAAAGACAGTGTTTATGCTGTCTGACAGCAAACATTTACTTAAATCACTAGCATCACTTGTTTTCTCAATTATTTTAATCGCCTCCACATAAGCGATTCGACCGCTTTAACACTTGCCACCTCAATTTCCTTCACCCTTACATGGCACTCCAGGAACATGATCCCTACCACAATTGCAATACCGTTCTCCTTCTACACACCGTTCTTCACTATACTCTGTTAGTCTGCACACACTTGAAACATGGCCAAATCCTTTACAATTCTTAAACGGCAGTGGTTTTTGGACGAAAGTTCTTACGGCGTATCTTACGTAACCAAGCTTCACATGACAAGTAGACAATGGACCTGATCGGACAGCTCAGAGCCTCTGCTCTTTTCTGTCCATTTGAAACAATTGGATTAGTGGAAGAGGCAGGGCATGCCAGGAACAAGGAAGAAGGGTGTGGTCAGCAGGGCATCCCCCGAGGCTGAATGCCCTAAGGTTTTTATCAGAACGGTGCGTAGGCATTTGCTCTTTATAAAAAAACAACAACAGGACCGAAAGACTTCCTTCTTTTTCCCCATTCACCCAGCGGGTCAGACACCGGGCACCAGGAATTCTCTTCATGTATTCAACATGACCATCCGTCGTCACCTATGAGCTGACTCCTTTGACGAGCGCTCTACTCCTGCTTCTTCTTCTGTGGATTTTATATGGCGGTTGGCAACCAACTTTCAGGTGCATTACCGCCACCAAATTGACTGGAGTTTGGACCAGAGACAGTGAAGGTCTAAATCATACCCAATAATCTCATCTCCCTAAGGAAACAAAATACATAATTAAATACTACAGCCCCTGAAGATTTCCCCAGTTCACTTAACCCCATTATTCCTCAAATCTAATAACAATCAATCCCTTTCCCTCACATTTTTCTTGCACTGAAACTGAACATATTTTCAACTGTCTCCATCTCCTCCTGACAATGATCACACCCCCCAGTCTAATGTTTCCCTACGAATTTCAATGTACTATTTAGCCTTGTGTGTCCCAGTCTCAGCCTTGTGACTACACTTTCCTCCCTTCAACCTGAGGACCTCCCTGCCACCAACCTTTCCTGGATCTTATACAGGTGACTTCCCTTTCTCTCCCTGATTCCACAACTCTTGCCATTTGTTTTTAACCACTGTTCTTATTAACCTTTTGGATTCTGCTTTACTGATTGACAATTCCATCTCAACACTAGGACGTTTAAGAGCCTGCTTGGTGATAACATCCACCTCCTCATTCCCCTCTACTCCCACATGAGCTGGTACCCAGAGGAACATCACAAATACCACAATCTGTTTCACCCTATACAAACACTGCAAAACCTCATACAACACATCCTGTCTGCTCTGAGACACAAATTAATTTAAGCTCATCAATGCTGCACAGGAGTCAGAGCAGATGACTACTCTGTCTGGCCTCACCTCCTCCACCTACTCTGCAGCCAATAGTATGGCCAACAACTATATTGTGTAAACAGATAAATTATCCGTGGCTCTTTTTGTCACTGCCACCTTAAACTCAGGAACACCAAAAGCTGCACCGGTCCTCCCTGTTTTAGGGTCCTTAGATCCATCTGGGTGGATCTAAAAAGCATAGTACTGTGTTCTTAAATGTTCACTTACAACTGAATCTACTCCTTCCTCAACTCTTAGCCCCTCAAGCAACCCTAGATATATCACTGGCTGAGGGAGAAACCAAGGTAGAATAGCAGGAAGAACCACTGAGGGGCTAAACTCCCTCCCAAACAACCTCAAGCTCTCTCGCCATGCCATTGCCTATCCACCCAAAGCTTGTATTCAGATGTTGTTCGTCCCCAGCACTCTGCTGCCGACACTGCAGCTCAACCCAGACTAAGCAAACACCTGCTATGCACTGTGAATATTATATTAGGCGGCGTGTACTTCCAGGTATGAATTAAACGAAAAATGGGATAAATGTTATTTGTTTTCTGTTATTCAATGCCGAAATGGACACCATAAACGAAAAAATAAGCTGATATCCGATTTCAACTAGAATTATTAATTTCCTTGTTTGGCCTTGACAAGCACAAGCCTTGACAAGATAAAAAGACATAGGAATTATCCATTAGCACATGGACCTTACAGATGTAGTATCTTCATTTGATCACTCTTTTGTTGCTGCAAACTTGTAGTGTATTTTAGCTTTAAAAAAGGTTCTAAAGTTTTAATTTCCACATTTCCACAACGAAAAATGTATCAACACCTACAAAAATATCCATTAATTATATTCCACATAATAATTCACATTTCTTGTTACTGCAGGACAATTAACTTGCTGTAGCAAATTGGCTCATATTAAGATCCTACATTGTAAGTCACAACATGCAGTGTAGGAGACAGTAGTCAAATAGAAGCAGACAGTTACACAGTTGCATCTTATCGTCAAATCCTGGAAGAAACACCAGCCCTACACCAGCCCTACATATAAGTCGCTTTCACTTAGTCTTTCACCTCATGCTGTATCTGTCAAAACCAAATTACTGTATTTTCTAATTAAATTGTGGATGTTCTCTTGCACAGATTAGATGTACCACTGCTAAATGCATGAACAGGCTGGTAACCCTGGCTGAGGCCAAATCTGTTCTGTGAGTGACTGTACCTTTGGAGGAGTGATCGTAACCAATCTTCTTAACGGTGTTCCTGACCACCTCCACGAGGTCCACTACACCCTTGGAGGTGACCTCTCCACACAGCATGATCATACCAGTCTTCGTAACAGTTTCTAGTGCAGAAAGAGTTCAGTAATGTTGAGGTGAAAGGTCATTCAGATATGAAATAATGAAAAACAACTATTGATAAAGTCTTGTTTGTCTATTAACATATAAGAGCTTTAGAGAATGTAAAACTGGGCAAACTTACCACAAGCCACTTTGGAGTCAGGGTCCAGAGTTAGGTATGCATCTAGGACAGCATCACTTATTTGGTCACACATTTTGTCTGGGGAAAAATTATATGGTTTAATAAATATTGATATCCTATGTGCTAAAAAATAAATATATATTCTGTGTGACAGTAATTAATGTAAAGTCAATTGCATTCATACAGAGCTACTTGAGAGGTCGCCAGTTTGTAGTCCTAAAAAACAGAAATGAGTTACCTCTGGTTCGATCAGCCATTCCTATGGGGAAAATTAATGGGGCAAGAATGGGGTTATGGGATAAATGCCGAAAATTAGGTCTGAGGTTCACACAGGCTTATGAGATCTACATTTTGTTCTATGAGATCATATCAGTCAGTTAACATGACCTTAATAAACTATGAAGCCTTTATGTGCTTGTTTTGATTGAATAAATGCTTCAAAATGCACAAAAAAAGGGACATTAGCTGATGAAGATTAGCTCATGGAACAAAACGTATAAGATCTCCTAAGCCTGTGCTTACCACAGACCTTATTTTGGGCGTCTATCCCAAAATCCCATTAATTTCTCCATAGGCTTTGGGCAACAAGACGTGACGGAGTTAGTGCCTACAAAAATACACTATTACTATGGCTCTCTATAGCAGGGCCGGCTCCAGGCATAAGCGACATAAGCAGTCGCTTAGGGCCCTAGGCCATTAGGGGGGCCCTCTGACCAAAAAACAAACCACATACATATGTATATACATACACTGCTCAAAAAAATAAAGGGAACACTAAAATAACACATCCTAGATTTGAATGAATGAAATATTCTTATTAAATACTTTTTTCTTTACATAGTTGAATGTGCTGACAACAAAATCACACAAAAATTATCAATGGAAATCAAATTTATCAACCCATGGAGGTCTGGATTTGGAGTCACACTCAAAATTAACGTGGAAAACCACACTACAGGCTGATCCAACTTTGATGTAATGTCCTTAAAACAAGTCAAAATGAGACTCGGTAGTGTGTGTGGCCTCCACGTGCCTGTATGACCTACCTACAACGCCTGGGCATGCTCCTGATGAGGTGGCGGATGGTCTCCTGAGGGATCTCCTCCCAGACCTGGATTAAAGCATCCGCCAACTCCTGGACAGTCTGTGGTGCAACGTGGCATTGGTGGATGGAGCGAGACATGATGTCCCAGATGTGCTCAATTGGATTCAGGTCTGGGGAACGGGCGGGCCAGTCCATAGCATCAATGCCTTCCTCTTGCAGGAACTGCTGACACACTCCAGCCACATGAGGTCTAGCATTGTCTTGCATTAGGAGGAACCCAGGGCCAACCACACCAGCATATGGTCTCACAAGGGGTCTGAGGATCTCATCTCGGTACCTAATGGCAGTCAGGCTACCTCTGGCGAGCACATGGAGGGCTGTGCGGCCCCTCAAAGAAATGCCACCCCACACCATGACTGACCCACCGCCAAACCGGTCATGCTGGAGGATGTTGCAGGCAGCAGAACGTTCTCCACGGCGTCTCCAGACTGTCACGTCTGTCACGTGCTCAGTGTGAACCTGCTTTCATCTGTGAAGAGCACAGGGCGCCAGTGGCGAATTTGCCAATCTTGGTGTTCTCTGGCAAATGCCAAAGGTCCTGCACGGTGTTGGGCTGTAAGCACAACCCCCACCTGTGGACGTCGGGCCCTCATACCACCCTCATGGAGTCTGTTTCTGACCGTTTGAGCAGACACATGCGTGGCCTGCTGGAGGTCATTTTGCAGGGCTCTGGCAGTGCTCCTCCTGCTCTTCCTTGCACAAAGGCAGAGGTAGCGGTCCTGCTGCTGGGTTGTTGCCCTCCTACGGCCTCCTCCACGTCTCCTGATGTACTGGCCTCTCTCCTGGTAGTGCCCCCATGCTCTGGACACTACGCTCACAGACACAGCAAACCTTCTTGTCACATCTGGCATTGATGTTCCATCCTGGATGAGCTGCGCTACCTGAGCCACTTGTGTGGGTTGTAGACTCCGTCTCATGCTACCACTGGAGTGAAAGCACCGCCAGCATTCAAAAGTGACCAAAACATCAGCCAGGAAGCATAGGAACTGAGAAGTGGTCTGTGGTCCCCACCTGCAGAACCACTCCTTTATTGGGGGTGTCTTGCTAAATGCCTATAATTTCCACCTGTTGTCAATTCCATTTACACAACAGCATGTGAAATTTATTGTCAATCAGTGTTGCTTCCTAAGTGGACAGTTTGATTTCACAGAAGTGTGATTGACTTGGAGTTACATTGTGTTGTTTAAGTGTTCCCTTTATTCTTTTGAGCAGTGTATATATATATATATATATATATATTTTTTAGGAACTCAGTCGGGGTCTCAACTTACTGTTGAGAGTTAGAATAGTAGAATACACAAGATGCAAGTTCGAAATGTAGTTGTGCATCAGCAATTTTTCTCTTGTTATTTTAGTCACTGACAGTCACTCAATTAGCATTGTCAGCGAAGCAATTTTTAATTTATTGGTAAATTTGTCTAGCCAGCTATCTAAACTTGTAGTAATCATGGCCAAATACCAACCAGGCACACAGTACAGGTGCCATGACCTCCATGGGGCCCCCCATTGATTTTGTTAGTCACTCTCACTCTGGCATAAATCATGGCAAAATGTGTAGAATTGCAGGAAATTAGCTTTAAAACTATTGTGAATCCACCCAAAACTGAAGGGTCCATGCTATCTGGGAACCTTAGGACCTCCCTACCCCCATTGAAGTTGACATTTAAAATGGTTAAGGTTGGGTAAGGGTAGGGTTAAGGTTAGAGACGTCACAAGATTCCGGATAGTATGGACCCAGCTGAAGTGGGTTGACAGACATTTTTCCAAAACCCTGCAGATTATGTAACATCGTACAATCATCTGAAAGTCTTGCGAGTTTACTACTGCAGATGCGCATGTAGAAGTGAAAGTTTACGCGAGAAACACTCGCTTCACGACACTTCGATACAGCTACGACCGGAAGTGACTTTTTCGTAGCAGGTTAGGTTTATTAGGTTAAGGGTTAGCAATAATCCTCCATATATCGGGGTGGCGTGAAAAGAATGTGTCCCAGTTTAAACAGTAAGCACGATCCGATAATAAAAACAGACACTACTATCCATGCTTAACAGTATGCAATGCTGGTATTAGCCCTCAAACTGACATCCATAACAGAGAAAGAGCACATGTCATGCACGAGTAAAGCTACGTGTGATAGTTCAGTCGGCTAAATGTGCTACACTCGTACAACAACATTAGATACAATATAGCCTACAAACGCATGGAAAGTAACCACCAACCAGAATGTCCCTCTCCAACTGACTCCGATGTAAAAAGGAATGTTTTCCCACTGGGTCTGTTGCCGCTGGGATTCATTTTCAGTTGTTCGGTTGAACAAGTGCTACAATCAAAAGCTTGTTGAATTTGAAGTTAGAACTGAAACAGATGCTATATATATAGGCTACTTACTATCGTATCGACTAATGATTAACCTACAGTAGGCGACAATATTTTAAGTTCTGCTTCTGATCTAGCACCGCCTACTGGAAATGTATAGTGATGCACGACTCCAGGATTGTTGGAGTCGACTCCGACTCCTTTGGTTGGAATCGAAGGAATCGACTCTTGCTTGACTCCCAAAACACGTTGAAACGGTTGTGCAAACACGTACACACCACTTCACTATTGCAGAGTCCTACTAGGAAGACTACACATTTGCGTTCTGGAGGACTGTGTGTGTAGAGTAGCTCAGCCTACTCATTGATATACCCAATTTTAGTGAATTTGCGCGAGTTATTTCAAGCCAAGAAATTGGGAGATACAGCATTGCGATAGCCTATACATCTTCTGATGTCTGATGACCGATACACTGTTCTGAATGTCTGCAACTCTGCATGGTGGCCGACGTCCCTTACCTATGCATGTCTGTGCTCCTCCCCTCTCGTTAGCTAGCTCTTCCTTTGCTGTGAAAGATGCGAGAGGAGTCGACTCCCCACCACCAATTTAACGGCCTAGCCATTTTGCTAGCTAACACAATGTAGGCTACAATAATATTTTAAAACTGTTTATAAATAGGTTTTCTAATCCAACATAGGCCTAGATGTATTGAGTTGTCACAAAGTAGCAATGTCAGGCACACTTGTTCAAGGTAGGGGCAACATTGTATCAGCTGGACAAAGATAACTGCAGTGAGAGTGAAATGGCTGCAAACTGATGCTACATAATACGAGGTTAGATCATCATCTCACAAAGCAAGCAATAATTCCTCCCGAAAAAGGACAGTTGTCCAAACAAGAAGAACACTACAGCACAGATTAAGAATTTATTTTAACCAATCAATCGTATATATAAAGCCCTTACATTTATTTTACTAGGCAAGTCAGTTAAGAACAAATTCTTATTTTCAATGACTGGCAGAATGACAGATTTGTACCTTACCAGCTCGGGGATTTGAATTTGCACACCTTTCGGTTACTAGTCCAACACTCTAACCACTAGGCTACGCTGCCACATCAATTTATGTCACCAAGTGCTGTACAGAAACCCAGCCTAAAACCCCAAACAGCAAGCAATACAGGTGTAGAAGCACAGTGGCTAGGAAAAATTCCCTAGAAAGGCCAGAACCTAGGAAGAAACCTAGAGAAGAACCAGGCTATGAGGGGTGGCCAGTCCTCTTCTGGCTGTGATGGGTGGAGATTATAACAGAGCATGGCCAAGATGTTCAAATGTTCATAGATGACCAGTAGGGTCAAATAACAATATTCACAGTGGTTGTAGAGGGTGCCACAGGTCAGCACCTCAGGAGTAAATGTCAGTTGGCTTTTCATAGCCGATCATTCAGAGTATCTCTACCGCTCCTGCTGTCTCTAGAGAGTTGAAAACAGCAGGTCTTCCATAGCTGCAGGCAGAACAGTTGAAACTGGAGCAGCAGCTCGACCAGGTAGACTGGGGACAGCAAGGAGTCATCAGGCCAGGTATTCCTGAAGCATGGTCCTAGGGCTCAGGTCCTCTGAGAGAAAAAAAGAAAGAAAGAGGAAGAATTAGAGAGTATACTTAAATTCACACAGGACACCAGATAGAAAGGATAAATACTCCAGATATAACAGACTGACCCTAGCCCCCCGACACAAACTATTGCAGCATAATTACGGCAGTTTTAACTTGTTGTAGCCTATCAACCAAGACCATGCCATTAGTGTACTGCATTGTAGCTAGAAGCTAGATCATCCTTGCTGTCAGAGGTGCAAGATTTTATGTGTGTGTGAGAGGGGGGGGGGTGTCAATTATTCCTAACCCAACTGCCGTTTGGAGCTCTGTATCGAGAACCATTCCATTGGATGGGTGAGCAAACTATTACTACACTACAGTATGTGTAATTCCATGTGCTGGCAATCAGGTTCAGATACCACATCCTGTCAGAGGATGGGGTGTCCTAAATCTGTGTCACAGAGCTCAGCTACAGTATGAGTCCAGTAGGGCCCATCAATTTCTTAACAATATCCATTTACAACCTTATACTGTACTGGAATAGATGGAGTTACAAGGACAGATCTCACCACAAATCAAGGGGATATCATATGGGTTACACATACCTACAGTAGTCTTTTCCTACTGTTTGATGGCCAAAGAAAGGGGAACGTTTCATGTGAAATTGTTTATTTTCTTCAAGTTATACCCTATTTAGAGAAGAAGAGTGATTCAGTTTTACTATAAAATACAGTAACACTCAAACATGTCAAAACATTTAGACTGCTTTGAGGGAGTAAATATCTGTCTCTTTAAAATAACGAGTGGAGCTTATTTCCATAAATAAAGTGTATGCCCTCCTCTTCCTGGTACTAGCCTCATGTTTGGAACAGAGCGATCTAAACAACATGGCCAGCCATGGAAATCAAATCAAATTGTATTAGTCACATGCTTCATAAATAACAAGTGTGGACTAACAGTGAAATGCTTACTAACGGGCCCTTCCCAACAACGCAGAGAGAAAGAAAATAGAGAAATAATAAAATAAAACACGTAATAATAGAAACACAATGAGGAACGATAAGGTACAGTACAGGGGATACCAGTACCGAGTCAATGTGCAAGGCTATAAGGTACATAATTGAGGTAGATATGTACATATGAATAGGAATAAAGTAACAGATAGTAAACAGTAGCCGCAGAGTGTGATGAATCAAAAAAGTTAGAGCAAAAAGAGTCAATGCAGATAGTCCGGGTAACTATTTAACTAACTATTTAGCATTCTTATGAAATCAGATGTAACTTATGTAGCAAGCAAGTGACTTCCCTTTTTATTGCCTTCAAGATCTGCAGTTCCTTTGCTAACAGCCCCCTGATAAATAAAGTGACCTTTGCCCAGCGCTGACCTGCATCAGGTGCTAGGACAGCTGATGGTATGTCCCAAAGACACATAGAATCAGAATAGGTAGAATGGGCATTCAAATTCAGAAGATCAGCTTGTCATGTAATTTCTCCAAATCTTGTTTCTATCTCAAGTGCTATACGTGCACTATGGGCTGGACCATGGACATCTGGGGAGTTTCAGAGCAATCTCAATTCTACTAATCCTAGTTCTATGTAAAGAGATGAGTGACTAACGTCAGGCCAATGGTAGAGCTCCAGTGCAGCAGAAGTAGTTAATGTGTAACTACAGGGAGGGGCAGCGCTGTGTGGAACCTGTGTCTGTATCTGCCTGTTCGCCTGTGTCTCAATCTACAGCTGTCTGAAGCATACTTTACTTGTCTCTACTTTATTTACTATGCTAGTAATTCGTCTGGATAATACATCTTTGTGAAACATTTACCCTCTGAAGTGGAGTAGTTCTTTGTTTTGTGGATAAATTAACTTGTTCTGACATGGTAAGTGTATTTACTTTGTCATGTGGAAGCTATGAATGTGAGGCAGTCATATGCCTTGAGGGCACACTAATGATCTGAACTATAAGCACTACAGTGAGTAGAGCAGTGGTATTAAAGGAACAAAGACTATAAACAACAGGATCAGGCAGGCTAGGCTGTGAATATAGTTATTTACATGTGACTTCCGTGTAAGTAAATGTCTGACAGTCCAATAACCTTTGGGACTAAAGAAAGCAGTGACCTAGCTGTTTTGTAGGAAGTGAAAAATGTCATACAGGAATGGCTGAGCGATAGAGCAATATTTGCTTGGCCTGCTTTCAAATATGTTCAAATTATACTGTATATCCTGGTGGTATTGAATTGCATTCTGCCCTGTGTATTGGCTCCTGTATTTGTGTGAATTGATATGGATGAGTTAGATTAACATTTCCCCATACAGTAGCAGTGTCATGTTATTCTGAAAACTATGGTTACAGTATGTCATACTCTCCTCTTCCTCTCCGTAGGCTGACTACAGTTCTCAACAGCCAGCCTCCTCTAAGATGGACTCAGTGCAGGGCCAAGTCAATGAAGTTAAAGTTATACTCAAAGACAACATCAACAAAGTACTGGAGAGGGGAGAGAGGTTAGATGACTTGGTTGACAAGACACATGACCTACAAGCAACCGTAAGTATTATAAGAGAAAGACAATAGTGATGATGAGGTGATAAGTAGTGGTCCCTCTAGTCTAGAGAAAGGTGTTGAACAGCCAATATGCCTCTGGTTTGCATGTCTGTTTCTGCTTAAACTTGCTTGAAACCCAATTATATTTGACTTAACCTTCCATAATTCCTTGAATTTTCAGGCAGACTCCTTTCAGAGGACATCCACACGGGTAGCCCGGAAGTACTGGTGGAAGAACGCCAAGATGATGATCATCATTGGAGTGATAGTTCTGATCATCCTCATCCTCATCATCCTGTTTGCTACAGGTGTCATCCCCAGTTAAATTGCCTCACAGACTCCTACAGTACTACATTCTCGCTAAAAGGAATAGGATGAACCACAATCACCAACAGTCATGTTTTGAATTTGATGAAACTGTGGTTTCATTCTGGTCTTCTCCCCAAGGCTCAAGGTGGATTATGTATAGTATTGTGACAAAATATAACATTTCACATTATGACTTCTGTAAATAAGCGTCCTGGAATTTGTTTGATTGTTTTTAGATTATATCTGTTCATTTGATGTTTAATAACATACATCTCATCATTTTTGTAGATACATTTGATTGTTTTTAGATTATATCTGTTCATTTGATGTTTAATAACATACATCTAATCATTTTTGTAGATACATTTGATTGTTTTTAGATTATATCTGTTCATTTGATGTTTAATAACATACATCTCATCATTTTTGTAGATACATTTGATTGTGTATTTTTGTCCCAAGAGAAACATTACAGGTAAGGAGCCTCTTCCCACAGCATTAGGGTTCATTGAATGCTTTATATTTGTGCTTAAAGGGGCAATCTGCAGTTGCTACATACATTTTCTGATTTATAAATTAGTGATTTATACCCATTGATTCTTGAAGAATATAACTTATAAATGCCTCATGAGCTTAGTTCAACTGTCGTACCCCATCAGAACCCAAAATATTAGCTTGTTTTACTTCAATGTTTGTAAACAAAGTAAATGTAAACAAACACTTAATCATCAAACCATGGTTAAAACTACAAATGCTAGATCATGGATAGTCAGTCCTTTCATCCATGGCACCGTCTATGAATTTGAGTAGTTACATTTCTCCAACTCCATCCCTCAACTTTTAACCGAAACAGGGGCGGGGAGTCGCTTTGTTATTGTTTCAACTGCTGATTTACTGCTTTAGAAATGGTGGCCACAATAGTTCACTTCAGTATACAGTTACACTCCACTAGCAATATAATACTGTCCAAGGGCAAAGCTTAATGTAACAAACAGTTCACACTGTAAAAAAACAATCCATTTCAATTTCAGATACGTTTTTTTATTTAAATGTTTTGATGATTTCTGAATGTTCTATATTTCTGTGTACTATGTCAAATATATATTAACAAAATGTTTACTTGTGATAACTGCGATAAAGGATGTAGATTAATTTAAGGGCCCATTCGCATTTGCTTTTGACCGCAATATAAATCATTTATTTTCCGGCCCTGACCAATCCAATTTTATTTATCGAAGACAAATTTCCACCTCAGGGACAATTAAGTATCCTAGTCCTATTTGGGTTTCAATAATGGTAATTTATGCCTTAACAAAAAGCAATTTACATAGAATATTACACACATTTAACAAAAGGGATAAGGTGAACAATCAACTCTTAAATATAATTCTGCATATATTCCTTTCACACAGTGTAACTCAATACAAGACGAATAGGAAACTTTTAAAAGCTTTGCAAGAAGAAACAACGAAATACAACACTGAACATAAATTCAATGTGCGTAGATCAACTGAATACTCTGACTGTGTCCTGTCTCAAGCCGTCCATAATAAAGGAAACTCTTGACTGAAACCTGTCACTTCGTCTGCCAACGCTCCTTCACAAGATATCCTTCAATCTTCCATCCTGAAAAAGACAAAACAAGTCAAACTGTTAATGATGAAGGTTACTACTAGTAGGGCTACAACTAAATGTCAAAGGAATCCCGTCTTTACCATTTCCATTAAGAAAACACAATACAATAGATAAAAATATGTCTTACAATTAAGAATTAAAAACAAGTTAGTCCATAAGCTAGAAATCCTGAAGTGTGACAAATTAAAGAGTTCAAAGCCCAAATACAAAACCAATGAGTAAAGCCTTCAATTGGTCAAAAAGATACACATTAAAGAAAGCATTACATGCAAATTTCCAGGAAACGTAGAGATACTTTGATACTTTCTCAAAAGGTTAAAAAGAGAATTTTGTTAGAGGAAAATTAACGTTTAAAGGAGAAGTTTTCCCACAGCTGTCAGTAACACAAGCAAACAATACAAGTACAAAAATAACGCACTTCTCCAACGCAGTAGCATCCAAGTACAAACCAGGTTTTAGCTCATGGACTACTGGCTATTACTGCTACAAGAGCTAAATAAAGAAAAGCAAGAATTACAGGTATGATTAGGAATGAAAAAGACACTGGAAAGTCCAGAGAAAGCCGTGTCCTTTGAAAAGTAAATAGTTATTTTCTCAGTATCATGTTGTAATTTACCATTACTTGACGGGAGAGTAAGGGCCTGTAAAAAATGGCATTAAAATTACATAATTTGTATTTAAGTTTTACATTACAAAAAAACACATTACAGAAATTAAACAAATGAAAATAAAAAAAGTGGACAAAGCCGGACATGTCCCACTTAGTTTTTATTTACAATGCTGAGACAGGATGTTGGAAGACCATACCAAATGGCAGCATTCGAGAGTGTACGCCTCTCGTACCCGGTCCGCATTGAGCGGGCCAGAGAGTACCGGGGAGGTCAGCTCATGGCCTGCAAGGAAGCTCCGCTGGCAGGTACAAACAAGGTATATGTCAGAGTTAGGAGACAACATTATTATTTTCTCTCTTTCACTCTCTTTTCCCTTGTAAATCCTTAACTCTTGGTATCCATTTTACTGTAGTAATAGTAGTACTATACCTGTTAACTTTACAGTTACAAAATGTCTCATAAGAGGCAGCAGAAATAATTCACCAAAAAAAGACTGCAGCCTCTATGTTAAGACTACTGTAAAGCACTTTTCAGGTGCTGTGAAAAACTATAAAGAGAAAAACATTATGAGGGTTTATTATTATTATTATTATACAGAGGTAGATACATTGCACTTTATCTAGGTTTGTTGTAGGTGACGTATAAAACATACCTGTCTGTGGGTGTGGTACTTCTGTTACATCAATACGGCTTGTAATTGTTTTGGTGACCACCTCTCCTGGGGGACTTCCCATAACCACCCTGCTGGTCTGCTGATTGGACACAAACACACACAGAAAAAACAATTATATGAGTAAATGATAGTTCTAGCTCTGAGATAAGATAGTAGTACATATTCAAAATCTGTGATTTTCATTACATATTTCCTTTGTTGTGTTGAATATTTAGTAATTTAGGAAACAGAAAACAATGAATAAAGGTAATGCGTTTTTAACAATATTGTTGGTTTTAATGTCATTTTTTTATATTTATTTACAGCATGTACAGCATGATGGAATTTCACTCAAATACTAAAATAAACCATACAGTTAATCAATAAGATTAAAGAGAAAAAAATCCATTGTCAAATTATCCATACATACACGTTGTTTTCTTAGTGTGCCTTCACCAAAAAGATTACATACTGCTGTAGTCACCATATCCGCCGTAATAGTTGTTGTAACCAGAGTAATCATAGCCACCGTAGCCTTGGTTGTTGTAGCCATAGTTGCCGTAGTTGTTGCCGTAACCTTGGTTCCAGTAGTTGCCATATCCCTGGTTCCAATTCTGATTGAGTCCTGAAATACAACAAATTGTCCATTTGGTATTATTGAATTGACCAAAAACATATGATTTAACAAACAACATCATACATATCATTACTCAAATGTAATACAGTACTACTAAACATATCCAAAGTATTGGTGCAGGAAACAACCTATTCTATCCAGCCAACTTACCCTGTCTGCCGGGAGGCCTGGAGGGGTATCCCCTGCCTCCTCCCCCCCAGTGCTGCTGCTGGTACTGCTCCTTGGACATGGCCACTTTAATCTCACACTGAAGACAGGAATAAAACGTTTCAATAACCATGCTTTAAAGCTTCAAACTGACTGACATTACACTGCAGTGTATTCTCATTAATAATACTAATAGATCACCAACTGGACCTGGCAAGGAAATGCCATCTGAAAAACATGCATTGAAGGCAAAGTTTTGAGCTACCAAACATATTCTGTGGGAAGTATTAGCAGGGCAAGCCATGATGTACTGTACCTTGCTTAATCCTATATTATGGTACTTTTTCTCCATGATCTTCTTCACTCTCTCCTCCTCTTTGAAGGTGATGAAGCAGAAGCCTCGTCTCTTGTTGGTTTTGGTTTCCATGGGGAGCTCAATGGACTCCACCTGTTCACACAGACAACACAGGAATATAATAACCTCTTATTCAGCAAGGTTTGGAAGTTTGGAAGTGTTTAGAAGGCTTGTCGACTTGTGAGGAAACAAACACTCAATATCAGCTCGTTCCGCTAACTAGTTTGGTCTGATCCGATCATTCAAAATGGCACCCAGGCTAGAAAACTCTACAGAACATCTGACAACGTAATATATGTATATATATATATATATTTTTAAGTCTACTGTAGTAGCCTACCTCTCCAAAGGCACCAAAATATTCTCTGATCTTCTCCTCTGGAGTATCTGGAGAAAGACCTCCTACAAAGACCTTTCTGATGGGCTCCTTGTTCTTCATGGCCTTGGCCTTCTTAGGGTCGATCACCTTCCCATTCAGCTTGTGGTCCTTCTGTAAAACCACCTACCAGAGGCAAGCCACAGATAAAACATCATTATAATAAAGAAACTGATAGAGCAAAAAAAGATTCCCATCCCATTGCTGCCATGCTATAGAGGTTAAGAGTGCTGGGACAGTAACCAAAACAATGCTAGGTCGAATCCCCAAGCTGACTAGGTGATAAATCTGTTGATGTGCCCTTGAGCAAGGAACTTAACCCTAATTGCTCCTGTAAGTCGCTCTGGATAACAGCTTCTGCTATATGACTAAAATGTAAACGTAATACCATATTCACACTATATAAGAGAGCTAGATATGAAATAATCTATCACAATCATCCAGCATGATCAATACCATTGAACACAATCAGGAATACCTTATCAACGCTGTTAGCTGCTTTAAACAGAACAAAGCCGAACCCTCTGGACCGGCCTGTCATGGGGTCAAGCTTCAGGGTGCAGTCTACCACCTCCCCAAACTTGGAGAAGTAATCCTTCAAATCCTTCTTTGTTGTGTCCCAGCTCAGACCACCAACAAACATTTTCCTGCATGTTGAGACAGATACGGATATTTCCATTCTGCATACAAATTCTCAGACTGCAGCTGTGTTCCAATTCTCTCTAATAATGTCCTTTTCTCATATGCTTTCCTTTCACCAGTCAGTAGGAAAGAAGGAAAGGAAAGAAAGAGTTAAAGCCTTTAGAGAGGGAACATAGCCAAAGTCCTGGTTAAGGGTCAACGTTATCATTATAGCTATGATTATGACAATTAGCAAAGACATAATTTGATAATGCTGTAGCTTTTACAAGCTGTATGTTTCTAGTGGATGATTTAACTAACATCTCCCAGGTCGCCACTAAAACTTACCCAGAGACAGCATCCCTAGGCCACCCCAGCATCTGCCTAGCAGTATCCTATTTCTACATATTTCTCACATACACAACTCTAAATCCAGCAAGCACCGTCTGTCTATGTTAGCAAAATGGAAGGTTCTGGTCGCCTGAGAGCTGAAGGATGACAGCCACAACAGAGACAGTGATGCTGCTGACCTGACTGACCTGTCCTGAAGGGATCATCCATCCCTCCATCATCAGTACCCTGTCTGTAATATTTAGGTATCGGCATTCAACTCAAGTTATTTCTCATTTAATCTTGCCAACGATGCGAGGAAATGTCAAAATTATAACAATTAGCTACTTGTCCCTTCTTCAAAACTGAGCTAACTAGCTAGCCATATAGGGAACGACAGTTATCTAACGTTAGGCTAGCTAGTTAGCGGTCTCACCCCTCATCCTCTTCGTTTTTGCTGGCATCAATCTTTGATCCCTCGGATTCTCCTGCATGGCCGCTCTCTGCAACAGTCGGCGTCTGCTCTTCGGTGCTAGCCTCTCCGTCCTCCTCCATTTTCACCACAGTTGGATCTTCGCCGGTTTCAAGGTCCGACATTTTTTTATGTTGCACAAATTGCTAAAGGTAGCTAGCTAATCAGCTGCTGTCGAGGTTGCGTGCTAACGCGAGCGTACTACAGCTGCTGTCTGTATCGTTTGCATTCGAAATGGGACTCGTTCTATTTTGCCCCAGGTTAGTAGGCTGCTAAAGACCAGACACTAGGCATAAAACAGTCACAACAGAACCACCCACTCTGCTTTCTGCTGACAATTACCAACTGTACTACTTTATCTAGTATATGTTTGCAAGATACCAGTTGTTGGCAGCTTGCTATTTTGCTAGCCAGCTACGTAAACATAATGGCGTCATGTATAAAATGGTGGGACTAGCTTCAGGGAGGTGTATTTCCAGACTATTGAAAGCAATTCTCAAATAGAACAACTTTTGCTATGCTTTGAAACGTATTGCACTGCAGTATGTTATATAACCATCTGGTTTGTATGACAACATGTTGATCTTTTTCGCACTGACTGAATTTGACAGGTTCCATACACAATATCGCTAAACAGATCTAGAAAATATGGCAGGGTTTATTCTCATGTCACGATAAACAAACTCTTAGTACATTACTGATGTGTGTATCGATGACTGCACCTAGGCTGAAGTACCCACAGGCCTAAATGTTCAAGTCAAAGAATGACGCGGCAGCTATAGTTCGGTGTTATGAAATGCAAAACAGAATATCAAGTACGACAAAGTCAAGCTCTTGAGTTTTGTACCCTCTTTAATAATCCCTTTATCCAAAAAACTGCAGAAAATCCACGTTTAAAACAAAAGCAGGACAGGTTGAAAATCAAGGTGATAAGAACACATTACATGAAACCTACAAGATGAAGGTAAGGGGGGGACTAGAACCAAAAAGCAGCAACCTCGCTATTTACAAAGTCAGACACACTGCATGCCAGCTTCAACTCAGGAAGAGGACAACGAAATAAGGGCCTGGTGTTTAAAACGTGAGCTGATCTGAGGACAGGACAGGATTCAGCCCCCAAAGCTTCCACCTGGGTACAGGGTCATTCTCCAGCCAGCCCGTCTGCAAACAAGGACACAACACAACACAGTAGATGTTACCAACTTTGGAGCTCTGCAGGGCACAGTGAACCTTGCACGTCCATGTTTCACTGTTTAACTTCTGCTTGTGTCGTCAACTTAAACTATTAATAGTTTATTTTTCCCCATTCCGTTTTAAAGATCATGTGTAGAACTCAGCTTCACCAAGGTTCTGTAACCTGTCCTGTAACAGCTCACCGGCCAGCAAAAGCTTCAGCTCCAATGAATTGGTGGGTAAATTTCACCATTAAGGAGCAAGCCCAAATGTGACCCTAACTAAAATATAACAAATTTGGTGGACATTTAAAGACAGATACACATAGCTCATAATATATTTTGAGTTGTCAGCTTTTTATGGCACCATAAAGCTGGTTTACATATGATCTTTAACACCTAAGTAAAAAATAAAATAAAAAGTTTTTGTGTTTATCAAGTGAAGTTCTCTAAGGGCTATAAAGAAAAAGCAATCATTATGAGTTTTAGCAATTTAAGAAAGGGGTTCATTATAGAAAAAACACTGTTGGTCCAGAACTGAAACAAGACCACTAAAATTAAGAGAACACACATACAAGTCAAAGTACATTTTTACACTTTCATATTAATATCCTGTAAAAAATCAATTTCAGACAAATCGTTATAGCAAACACTTTAAAAACTGAAAAGAGATTAATTTCCTTTCTCTTATGTTTCTTTTTGTTTATCGCTGGTTACAGGAAGTGTGAAGAGACCATACCACAGGACAGCGTTTTCTTGTGCATGCCGTGCTCTCTGCCCGCTATGTGCGTCGCCCAGAGATTGTCGTGATCAGGCGACACACGGCCTGCAATGAAGTCCCCGCTGGCAGGTACAAACAAGGTACAACATCAGAGTTAGGAAAAGGAAAACTAAGGATAGGTCCTTACTCTGTACCCTTAGCAGTACTTTACCTGTTAACAATGCTATCAAGTCTCTTTATGTTATTTCCTTATGAACACCTGTTAAAAAGCAAGGGAAAAAGGAGAATCTACAGAAAAAAAAGCATACGTTTTTTTCTGGAGAGCTTAATAAAAATAAAACGCTGCACAAGCATTTTTGCAATTAAAGATCTATAGACATTACTTTTTAGTTTTTTCAAAATGGGGGTGTGCATCGTAATAGTAACCACTTGCTTTCTCTCATGATAGGTTTGAGTAATTGTTTAGTGTCTATTGATCTTTAAATTTTGAAGTTTTGTTATAAAAGTCAAGCCTTAGGTGGGAGTGTTGTCTTACCAGAATTCTAAGCAGGTCCTGTTGGATCAGATCAGCTCAGTAAGGCTGGTAGTTGTTCTGGTGGGTTGTGACCTCTCGAGAGGCCTTCCCATAGCTGCTCTGCTGGCCTATGGGAAGGTCAAGGGTTAGAGATCAGGAAGATGAGTGTCACAGGCTAACTAAACAAAAACGTAGCAAAAGGAAATCCTATCAAGGTTTTATCAATGGAGTTTAGTTGACATGGCAGTCACGGTGCATGGGAGTTTTTTTTAAGTTCACTTTTCTTTTTTGGGGTAAATGGCAGCAGTAATCACATATCAGTGGGATGTAGTCTGCAGTGTTTGTTAACCCAGTTGTGTTATTTTTGCTTGGACTTTCAAATGGAATGTTATTGTATCAGTATTGAGATGCACAATCATGTGTCAAGACATATGTACCAAAAACTCTAAGCTCAGCTGTGTTTTATTTTATATACCCAGGAAGTGAACTACAAGTACTCTCAGAAGTGTGTGCAATACAAATGTAATCTTAGAACTTTACATGGGCTGAATGATCATTAATGTTGCAAGTGTTCCCCGTAAAATAAAAGTGCATTGCCTGGATATGGAGGACCCCTCAAACATGCACCAGAGCAAAGAGACCCAAGGCAGGCAGCATTACAGACATCTGTTTTATTTTTTTCCAGAGCTATTGATTACATACAAGGAGAATTTTTTCCGCCTGTTGTTGTCTTAGCTAGAAGTACATGAGTTGTTGTTGGGGGCTGAAAGGCACTGCTTGTTTCGATAGTTGGCATCAATAGTGTAGCTTACCATTGTAGTCGTCGTATCCCTGTCCATAACCATAACTATTATAGTTGTAGCCAGAGTAGTCATAGCCCGCGTAGCCATTGTAGCCCTGGTTGTATCCATTGCCGTAGCTACCATAGTTCTGGCTGTAGTAGCCGTTGTAACCTTGGTTGTAGTTACTCTGACCTGCACAGAGACAATGGAGAGGTTCAGTGTGACAAGCCTATATTGTAGTTTCAAAGGCATTTATGTCTTGATTTTCTTTTCAATGTACTGTAATGCATGCCCTTTTCAGTTGTCAGTACTATCATTGTTGCATGTGTCAAATGCCACACAAGAAATTCCTTGTTGGAAGAATAAATAATGATACGGGGGGAGGGGGAGAAAAAATATGTGCATTCTTCAGTGTCATAGGGTAGATGTACCTCCTCGTCCCCGGCCCCTGTATCCGCCACCTCCTCTCCCTCCTTCGTAGCCTCCCCGCTCTCCTCTGTGTTGTTGCTGCTGTCTATACACTTCTTTGGGCTGGGCCACTTTGATTTCACACTGCAGAGAAATCAGCCCATTAACCAAGACACTTGTGGAAAACAGTGATGACACTTTCTTCAAGTACCTACAGTCACATGTTATTTGACTGCCAACATTCTTCAAAATGGCTGTCTAAACTAAGTTGGTTAAATAGCATAGAAATAATAGCTTTGCCTATCAGCGCAAGATGTGTAACAGCGTTCAAATGGTCATTGTGAATAAGCAGAATCCAGCTACCTTTCCACTCCCAACTTGGTGGTATCTGCACTCCAACAGCTTTTGAACAGGAGTCTCCTCACAGTAGGTCACAAAGCAAAACCCACGTCGCTCGTTGGTTTTGGTGTCCATGGGAAGCTCGATGCTGTCAATCTGGAAACAAGGTTTCTCTCAGTGTCTAATGAAGACAGTAATCATATTCTGCGTACCTCAGTCTTTGTACCATGTGAAGGCGGTAAATTATACAATAGCATCAGCTCTAGCTCCATTGCCACACTCGCTCAGTGGACTTACAGCTTCCTAAAAAAGTGTGGGTTTACCATATCTAAAAACGTAGAATAAAACATATGAATACGTTGACAGTGCACTCATTCTGTCACTCTTACATCTCCAAAAGCGCCAAAGTATTCTCTGATTTCCTCCTCTGGGGTGTCTGGGCTGAGGCCTCCAACAAACACCTTCTTGGGCGGTTCCTTCCCCTTCATCGCTTTGGCCCTCTTTGGATCGATCAGCTTCCCGTCCAGCTTGTGCTCCTTCAGCTCCAACACCTGCATACAGGATAATGTGTCAGTAAAACAGGGTGTGTGTGATCAAGTGATGTGAGTGGATGCCAACTATGTATGTCTTGAAATTATTTTGTTCAGAATTAAGAGAGCAAGACAAGAAGAGACAGCCTGTCTTGTTCTCTGCTCATTGAGTCTGTTCTAGTGCTTACCCGGTCTACACTCTCTGAGTCTCTGAAGAGAACAAAGCCGAAGCCCCGGGATCGGCCCGTCATCAGGTCTGTTTTGATGGTGCAGTCCAGAACCTCTCCAAACTTCGACAGGTAATCCGTGAGGTCTGTTTTGCTGGTGTCCCAACTGAGCCCTCCAATGAACATCTTGCTGTGAATGGAGAATCAAGGAGACAAATGCAGTCTATCAGACAGTCATAACTACGTCCTTGTTATACATCCCTAACAACCTGAGTCACTAGCTATGACTTTGTTCTTAACTGACTTGCCTAGTTAAATAAATGCCTAATTTACTTTAGGTCAAGCGGTTGTCATCAGCAAGCTGATTAGGCCTAACGATTCAAACTGTATAGAACGGTTAGCTATAAAGGCAACAGCTAGATCAGTGAACAGTATCTAACTAGCTACTACACACACACACTTCTGATTCTAGCTTGGGTGGCCACTGAGTGCATGTACAGGACATGTGTAGCTATTGTTGTTCTATCTGTCAGTATTCGAAAAAACAGCAGTAACGTTAACGTAGTGCAAGAGAAAAAAAGAGCGCCAATAACCAACACGACGTCAATCTGATGATAAACTAGCTAACTACAAATAACGCGGTGACAACATGTTTCACAGCACATAGCCACTTAGGGAACT
This sequence comes from Oncorhynchus clarkii lewisi, assembly GCF_045791955.1. Classification (NCBI taxonomy): domain Eukaryota; kingdom Metazoa; phylum Chordata; class Actinopteri; order Salmoniformes; family Salmonidae; genus Oncorhynchus; species Oncorhynchus clarkii. The sequence continues at coordinate 17,743,470 of NC_092158.1, read as the reverse complement.
TGGCCTGAATGACATGACGCCAGTTAGTTTGCTAACGTTAGCTAGCTAGCTATGCATGCATGCATGCATGCTCACAACAGGGTCTGGCTAATATTGGCTAGTAACCTAATGCACGTTAGCGTGTTACCACTCCAATAACACGCTACGTTTGAATCAAAGTTTGTCTCCAGCTGGCAGAAATAACAGTAGCTGGTTAGCTACACCTACTAGCTAGCTACTCTTGCTGAAAGTAGCTAGCTAGGCTAACGTCAAGCCGCTTACCCGTCGTCCTGCTGGTTTTTGCTTGCATTTATCTTGGAGCCCTCTGGAAACTCGTCTGTACTGAAGTCAACCTGGCCTTCGGTCTCCATTTTCGAATGTCACCCGGTTGTTAAATAGAAATGTGTATTTAACGTTAGGCCTGATTGCTAAATACTTTTGGGGACGAATTCAGTCGCGATTGCTATGTAAAATGGCTGACATCAAGGGCGGACTGGGTTGCGGGGAGTGACGCAGAAGATGTGGTTTGTTTGCGGCGGCTCAGTGGGGGAGGCGCTGTTGTCTTTGCTACAAACACTTTTTTACGGAAATGACTGATTGGTAATGTTACAGCTGATCACAGATTATCATCATTACAAACAACTTCCTGGGTTTAATAAAATTTTACCAATGGCAATTATTCTAAAATCTCTGATTTTACTTTCTTCATTCTTGTTTGAAAATTAAAAGCAACACAGTAAATGACCTTTTTGTTGCCTCAAAACGAAATACTGCATATGGTTTCCATTATTATCAACAAACACCAAAGAGACAGAGGTTTCAAACATCTCTGCAAACACTTCTGTCAGATACTGTAATATTTACCCAGGAGAGTATGATATCTGCGCAAACGCATGTGGCTCTGTCGCCATCTAGGTTTACTTTTCAGACAGTGGCACTCGGAAGCATCGTTGCCTATGGCGCCACCCAAGCCGCGGTCTGCAACAAGGGAAACTACTTCAAGGTCTCAAGGGTGAGTGACGTCACCGATTTAAACGCTACTAACGAAGTTTTTTTTATTTTTATAAAGTACTACTAGCGCTCTACTAACTAGCTAGCCATTTCACACCGATCATACTCATACAGTACCAGCCAAAGTTATTGAAAGCACTGTACACATGTTGTGCCCAAACACTGGCCTTAAAATTATCTACGACAGAGCAGAGAATCTCTTGATATGGTTATGCAACGCTTCACACATTCTAGAATATGTGGAATGGGACATTCGACTGCGCATGGCCTGTGCCCCACCCACCAGTAAATACAACTATTGCAGCGAAATGAGCAATGTTATGATATTGCAGCACACTGTGTCCTTTTTTATTTTCCTAACCTAGATAAATGTTTGGTTTTGTCATTTAACATTTTATGTGTAGCAGTGCTTTACCCTCGTGGTCGTCATTATCACGCCTTCCTGGAAACAGAAGACTTTCTTTGCTCTTGAGCACATTCAATGGGTCTGGCTGCTTCATGTGTGCTGACGAGTCTGCTCTTCCCAACGATAGCTAATTGAAAAGTAACCTAAAAATATATATATATTTGGAAAGGAATTGGTAATCCCCTGTTAGGGTTTGCTCGCTTTCCTCCAGCCTGGGTAGCGGGGTAACGTTAGATAGCCAAGCTAACAGTTAGCTACTAACTACAGTAGACGGCTTCAGACAGGAAAATGGCCAGTGTTTCAATCCCTGAAAACACTACCGCACTTTTGCTGGATATTGAAGGAACTACGACACCAATAACGTTTGTAAAGGTAGCTAGGACAACAAACCGAGACAAATGCATGGCTTTTGTGGTGTTTTTTTTTGTAGACTGATGGTTTGACTGTTAGCTAGCTACATGATAACGGTGCTATTTCTCTACTATAGGACATTTTATTCCCATACATCAAAGATCATCTCGAGGAGTATCTGTCGGCGCATTGGGAAGAAGATGAATGCAAACAAGACGTGCATCTCCTTAAGAAACAGGTAACTGGTTTGTTGCAAACTGTGGACAATGATGATCAGTCAGCAGCAGTGACTGCACACAATCTCAGACAGAATATGCAACACCCATGCATTAATTTAGGTTGAAAACCTGTACGTTTTGATTTGTTGAACCAGTTAATGATTGCTTGTGTGGTATGATTAGTACAGATTAGTACATTAAACGACTGCTGCTCAGAGTCTGGTGTCAACAGTCATGGCAACCTCATCTCGTGTAGCTAACAATTATTGTCGCCTGTTTTAAAATATTTAAACAATATTTGTATTTTTTCTAAAGAGCTAGGCCTACATGGATTTTAGATTTACTGTGTTTTCATTGTTTGCTGTAATCCAGTGGGTTTGGGTTTAGCACATATAAATATATATATAAAAAATATATGATTTTTTTATGTTTTTTCAACACCGATACCGATTATTGGAGGACCAAAAAAAGCCGATGCCGATTAATGGGACAATTTCTTATTTTTTTTGTTGTAATAATGACAATTACAACAATACTGAATTAACATTTATTTTAACTTAATATAATACATCAATAAAATCAATTTAGCCTCAAATAATGAAACATGTTCAATTTGGTTTAAATAATGCAAAAACAAAGTGTTGGAGATGAAAGTAAAAGTGCAATATGTGCTATGTAAGAAAGCTAACGTTTCAGTTCCTTGCTCAGAACATGAGAACATATGAAAGCTGGTGGTTCCTTTTAACATGAGTCTTCAATATTCCCAGGTAAGAGGTTGTAGTTATAGTATTTATAGGACTATTTCTCTCTATACCATTTGTATTTCATATACCTTTGACTATTGGATGTTCTTATAGGCACTTTAGTATTGCCAGTGTAACAGTATAGCTTCCGTCCCTCTCCTCGCTCCTACCTGGGCTCGAACCAGGAACACATCGACAACAGCCACCCTCGAAGCAGTGTTACCCATGCAGAGCAAGGGGAACAACTACTCCAAGTCTTAGAGCGAGTGACGTTTGAAACGCTATTAGCGCGCACCCCGCTAACTAGGTTGATAGGCTTGAAGTCATTAACAGCTCAATGCTTGAAGCATTGCGAAGAGCTGCTGGCAAAACGCACGGAAGTGCTGTTTGAATGAATGCTTACGAGCCTGCTGCTGCCTACCATCGCTCAGTCAGACTGCTCTATCAAATCATAGACTTAATTATAACATAATAACACACAGAAATATGAGCCTTTGGTCATTAACATGGTCGAATCCGGAAACTATCATCTCGAAAACAAAATACAGAACCGTTCTGTATTTTATCTAACGGGTGGCATCCCTAAGTCTAAATATTCCTGTTACATTGTACAACCTTCAATGTTATGTCATAATTACATAAAATTCTGGCAAATTAGTTCGCAATGAGCCCGGCGGCCCAAACTGTTGCATATACCCTGACTCTGCGTGCAATGAACGCAAGAGAAGTGACACAATTTCACCTGGTTAATATTGCCTGCTAACCTGGATTTCTTTTAGCTCAATATGCAGGTTTAAAAAAAAATATACTTCTGTGTATTGATTTTAAGAAAGGCATGGGTGTTTATGGTTAGGTACAGCCGTGCAACGATTGTGCTTCTTTCGCAAATGCGCTTTTGTTAAATCATCCCCCTGCGTTGCATCAATTATATGCAACGCAGGACACGCTAGATAAACTAGTAATATCATCAACCATGTGTAGTTAACTAGTGATTATGATTGATTCATAGTTTTTTTTACAAGATAAGTTTAATGCTAGCTAGCAACTTACCTTGGCTTCTACTGCATTCGCGTAACAGGCAGGCTCCTCGTGGAGTGCAATGAGAGGCAGGTGGTTAGAGCGTTGGACTAGTTAACTGTAAGGTTGCAAGATTGAATCCCGGAGCTGACAAGGTAAAAATCTGTCGTTCTGCCCCTGAACAAGGCAGTTAACCCACCGTTCCTAGGCCGTCATTGAAAATAAGAATGTGTTCTTAACTGACTTGCCTTGTTAAATAAAGGTGTACCAAAAAAAAAAGAATCTTCCAAATGGGTGTCCAAAAATACAGATTTCCGATTATGAAAACTTGAAATCGGCCGTAATTAATCGTCCGTTCCGATTAATCGGTCGACTTCTAATATATACAGTGGGGCAAAAAAGTATTTAGTCAGCCACCAATTGTGCAAGTTTTCCCACTTAAAAAGATGAGAGGCCTGTAATTTTCATCATAGGTACACTTCAACTATGACAGACAAAATGAGAAAAAAAATCCAGAAAATCACATTGTAGGATTTTTAATGAATTTATTTGCAAATTATGGTGGAAAATAAGTATTTGGTCACCTACAAACAAGCAAGATTTCTGGTTCTCACAGACCTGTATCTTCTTCTTTAAGAGGCTCCTCTGTCCTCCACTCGTTGCCTGTATTAATGGCAGCTGTTTGAACTTGTTATCAGTATAAAAGACACCTGTCCACAACCTCAAACAGTCACACTCCAAACTCCACTATGGCCAAGACCAAAGAGCTGTCAAAGGACACCTGAAACAAAATTGTAGACCTGCACCAGGGGAAGACTGAATCTGCAATAGGTAAGCAGCTTGGTTTGAATAAATCAACTGTGGGAGCAATTATTAGGAAATGGAAGACATACAAGACCACTGATAATCTCCCTCGATCTTGGGCTCCACGCAAGATCTCACCCTGTGGGGTCAAAATGATCACAAGAACGGTGAGCAAAAATCCCAGAACCACACGGGGGGACCTAGTGAATGACCTGCAGAGAGCTGGGACCAAAGTAACAAAGCCTACCATCAGTAACACACTACGCCGCCAGGGACTCAAATCCTGCAGTGCCAGACGTGTCCCCCTGCTTAAGCCAGTACATGTCCAGGCCCGTCTGAAGTTTGCTAGAGAGCATTTGGATGATCCAGAAGAAGATTGGGGAATGTCATATGGTCAGATCAAACCAAAATATAACTTTTTGGTAAAAACTCAACTCGTCGTGTTTGGAGGACAAAGAATGCTGAGTTGCATCCAAAGAACACCATACCTACTGTGAAGCATGGGGGTGGAAACATCATGCTTTGGGGCTGTTTTTCTGCAAAGGGACCAGGACGACTGATCCGTGTAAAGGAAAGAATGAATGGGGCCATGTATCGTGAGATTTTGAGTGAAAACCTCCTTCCATCAGCAAGGGCATTGAAGGAGGAAGGAGTGGCTTCGTAAGAAGCATTTCAAGGTCCTGGAGTGGCCTAGCCAGTCTCCAGATCTCAACCCCATAGAAAATCTTTGGAGGGAGTTGAAAGCCCGTGTTGCTCAGCAACAGCCCCAAAACATCACTGCTCTAGAGGAGATCTGCATGGAGGAATGGGCCAAAATATCAGCAACAGTGTGTGAAAACCTTGTGAAGACTTACAGAAAACGTTTGACCTCTGTCATTGCCAACAAAGGCTATATAACAAAGTATTGAGATACATTTTTGTTATTGACCAAATACTTATTTTCCACCATAATTTGCAAAATAAATACATTAAAAATCCTACAATGTGATTTTCTGGATTTTTTTTTCTCATTTTGTTTGTCATAGTTGAAGTGTACCTATGATGAGAGAGGCCTGTAATTTTCATATTTTTAAGTGGGAGAACTTGCACAATTGGTGGCTGACTAAATACTTTTTTGCCCCACTGTATATAGCTATGTAGGTCACAGATAATGGGTGTATTTGATAGCTACCAACCATAAAGTCATATAGGATGATGTGAGTGCAGGAGATGAGACAAGCTTTCAGAGCTGCACTCATATTTACTGGCTACTACAGGATGCTGCTTTTTTTTCACCAGGGACTGGCAAACTAAGGTGCTTAACTCCTTTTAAGGACAACTTGCCTAAAATCAAAACTTGCACTTGAAAGCTGACTAGATTGGTCATCTGGGGGACCAGAACCAGGGGGTTGATGGACACTGACATAGTTCATGGCTATCTACATTCATAGACAAACCGATTTACAGTAAATTAGTGAACATTATTAGGTTCCTCAATAAGATATGCAGCCAGGAGTTCTGAGCTATGAGATCTTTTCTCCAATGAGCTTACTGAATTGGAGAAGGCAGAACGATGATCAGTTCTCATTATAGCATGGTGATTTCCATATGTAATTGACTGGAATGAACAGTTTCCTGTCTGCCAGGAACTGCCTGTCTCCGTCCTTGATGGGGGTGGTTGATGGAGGGCAGAGGCCAGCCTTGAAATATCAATGCACCAAACAAGCCCCAGAAATGTCAGTCAATATATCTATGTTGGACAACCCCAAGCGCTGTCAATGTGTAATTGAACCCTGCTTCCTAATGAACATGACCTGATTGACCATGTTCTGTCCCGGTCATCATGTTAGGTTGAGGAGGACCTGCGTCTGCACCGAGCTTGTGCGCAGCACTCCCTGGACCAGTCTGGGCACACGGACGAGGAGAAAGCCATCAGGGAGGTGGTGGACAACGTGCTGTGGCAGATGGCTTCGGACAGGAAGTCCACAGCTCTGAAACAGCTGCAGGGACACATGTGGAGGGCGGCCTACGCTGCCGGGAGAATCAAAGGCGAGTAAGTAGCTGGGAGTGTTCCTTCTATTGGACGGATGGGGATGTAGGAGGTTACTGGCGGCAGGTAGCCTAGCGGTTAAGAGCATTGGGCCTGTAACTTAAAGGTCGCTGGTTCGAAGCCCTGAGCCAACTAGGTGAAAAATCTGTCTGTGCCCTTGAGCAAGGCACTTAACCTAAGAGCATCTGTTGAAAATGACTAAAGGTTACTACTGTCTTAGGGCACTATTGTAGGAGGGATGAATCCTTAATCAATCTTAGTACAAATCTCACTTCATGGTTAACATAAGTCAGAGATATGTGTGCACAGATTGCAAGATTAGATTATTCCCTGCATGAATGTGCCCTATGTTATTGTACTCAAGGTGATGGCTTCTAAACCGCCTGTGGGAGGATCAAGTCCTATTGTACTGTCACATTTCTTCCAAATGTCACCTTCAAACTCGATGACTCATCCCGATGAAAACACAGGATTACTAAGGTGTGTGTGTGTGTGTGTGAACCAGGGTGTACCAGGACGTGGTTCCATCCATCAGGAGGTGGAGACGGCAGGGCCTGAAGGTTTATATCTACTCCTCTGGCAGTGTGGAGGCTCAGAAACTACTGTTTGGATACTCTGTAGAGGGAGACGTACTAGATGTAAGGAACTCTTCTCTTTTATACACTGTTTAGAACACACACTAATCTTCATTGTAATACACTCCCAGATAAATTCAGATTTTCTCTCTTCCTTTCAGCTATTTGATGGCCACTTCGACACCAACATAGGCACTAAAGTAGAAAGCAAAAGCTATGTGAGGATTGCAGAGAGAATGGGCTGCCCACCTGAAGAAATCATGTTCCTGACAGATGTCACACGAGGTAAGTGTTGTAGCAGGCGGATTAGTTTAACACTGAATGTCATTTACATAAATCAGACTGAGCCAGAGCCTTTCTACCTAGCAGGATCACCCTCCGAAGCCTTGCCAGCCTTAGCTGTTACTCTGAATTCAACAGTGGATTTTTCCACTAGTCAAAGGGCTTGTCCTGAACTACAACAACCCAGCCAGCATTAGGCCAGTAGAGCTGCTTCTTATAGAATATCAATTAGGCATATTTGAACTTTTATTTATTTGACTATATTATGAACTGTTTTATGTACACACATGTTCCCAATAACCTACTGGTTAACATGAAGGAAGAGAAATAATACATTGACCAGATGTTTATATCCAAAGCCATGTAGCTAGCCCTGCACTAATCCAGAATAGCATTTGGAAAGGCTGTTGTTTGTATCAGAGTTAAATCAGTACTGTATTAGTGCTCTGCTGCACTGCACTGCAGCGAGGGCCTCCCCCTCAGGGAATGCAGATGCCATCATGTTAGTGTAGCGGTGCGCTAACGCATAGAGAGTCATACAGTTACCTCAGGGGCTGGGACCACAACCACCATGAGGCCTCCATGTCACATGTTCTACTTTCCTTTGTTTTGTAGAATGTTAACTTAAAACCAAGGGTTAGGGCCTCTGTTAAACCACGACTGGGACTTGAGTAAGCCTGCTGTTGTGAGATCCTAGTGTAGCTCAGGGAACATGGATGACTGAGAGGAGGCTATTACAGTAGTGTGTTTTGTTCCTCCCTGCAGAGGCCAAGGCAGCGGAGGATGCTGGTGTGAACGTGGCTGTAGTGGTGCGTCCAGGGAACATGGAGTTGACAGAGGAAGAAAGGTCTCACTATAACCTCATTACAACCTTCAGCCAACTGGAAGTGAATGGCAGCGCTTAACACTGGAGAAGAGGGTAGGGGGAGGGGGTAGAGATGCTGCCGTCTGATTTTCTCCTTCACCTCCCCAAGGTGTATGCTCATTGACTCCCCCTTGGGGATATAAAAAATGATTGGTCTTCACATGGGAGTTTTCACCATATATCTTACACCTTTGCATTGTTTTTAAATCTGAGGGGGAGTAACAAATGCACACTTCAGGGAGAAGGGTAGAGAAACAGAACACAACCAGAGAGTGGGAGAATACACTCACTCACTGGCCCTGTTCTATCAAGTTCCTGCTTCCCCTAGCACCTGCTGCCCTTAGGTCTAATGAAAGGACTGGAACGGTAAAAGCGACGTGATGGACGCTCCTCTGTTGTTGAACACAGGAACTGTCGGGTATTCAGGCTACGCACAGGGTGGGTGGTGGGCAACAAGCACTAAGAGCCGTACCAGTCTGCAGACTGCACGTTTAAGGGACATGACAGGGCTTCCTTTTTTTTCTTTTTTTTAACATTTTAAATAAAAAACTATTTAAGTTGATCACTTTGTGTTTCTTTAACTGTAATATGGTTAAATAGGCTCTTGGAAGTTGAGTGCTACATCACTGCACAGCGGGTTTTTGTACATTGAGTCACTTTGAAACATGTACAGGATTGGGCTATACTCAACAAGTCCATCAATCAGAATGCAAAGACAAGTTTTATTGTAAAATATCATTGTAATGTTCTAACAAACAGCAGTACAACACTAAGATGCATTTGTCTGTTATGCTTGAATGGTAATGATAAAGCCTAGTGTTGTACTAAGAAATGTGAAATAGACAGAACACTAAAAAAGGTTCCCATGACTTGTGTTTAATGGGTGCAACAGTGATATGGTTCAAAATGGCATCATTGTACCTGGATGATAATACTACTGTACTACTCATCTTCACAGAGAAGCTGAGGTTGGCTTCATCACAAACTGTTGTCTGTCTTAATTCAGGTTAAAAATAGAGGGAGGTAGACAGACGGACAGGAAATAGAGAGAACGCAGCAGAATACCTCTGTCGGTAGAATGAGAAGACTCAAAATGGGAGTGGTGATGACTCCCATCACACATTCTATTGAGGATTTGGCTGCATTCGTATGAAAGGAAGGTCAGTGGGGTAGTGTCACTATCAATCTGAGATGAGTTATCTATCCTTCTACAACTCACAGCTACATAAAACAGCCATCTTCATGCACATCCATCTTCAATTAAACCATTTAGCAACTTTTAGCGAACATCCCTGTTACTGTTGATGAGTTGACAGATAATGATGCCTTTGTGCTCATGGAAAGAGTTTGTTGCTTTTGAAAGATCACCTCAAGGTACAGTAGTAGTAGAAAGACAGTCGTTCACAGGCTGTGTTCAAACAGGCAGACATGCAGTAGTTTTTGACTAACTCTTCTTCAGTAACTAACAGACAAACTGGAGCCCTTACAAATATGTTAATTTGTAAATGATCCCCAACTGACAACCACAGGCAAGCTAACTGTTTTGTAGTACGCCAAAGCTCTATAGCTGGTTCTGTCCTCCGGAGCCGCCCTATAGCTGGTTCTGTCCTCTGGAGCTGCCCTATAGCTGGTTCTGTTCTCTGGAGCCGCCCTATAGCTGGTCCGACTGGTACTCTGACACCTCGGAGAAGGTTTCTGAGAGGCTGAGCGGCGGATCGCGGTCGTCGGTGCAGACGATCTCAAAGTGGTAGTGTCTGAACTCGATGGCAAAAGTGGCGAGGAAGCCCAGGAAGAACATGACCAGCGCCCATTGCGCCCGCGCCGCGTGCATGTGAAGACGTTGCGCCATCAGGGCAAAGTCTGAACGGGGTGGGGGTTAAGGGTCAAACAAACACTACAAAATGTACTTTCAAAATGCTTAATTCCTTGCTTCCTCTTTCATGGTAAACACTGATTTAACATGGCTGAATAAGTGAAAGAAAGGTTTCCACCACTACAGATGTATCCAGCCAACATACCCATAGTAATGCACTCACTGTACCGTAAGTCTCTTTGTTTAAAAGCGCCTGCTAAGTGACAGAGTGAGTCCCTGGTGCAAGCCAGAGGAAGGATACAGAGCAGCATGCAGGCGGTGACAGCCCCTGACAGTAGGAAGCGAGGGATGCCCGCCCTCCGGCCCTCGTTCCTCAGGTTGACCTTCAGGGTGATGACAGATTGCACCCAGCAGAACAACGTCCCCAGGCCAAACGTCATGGACGTCCCAATGTTGTGGAGCTCCTCGTCATTTGACAGCTGGACCAGACACATTACAGACAGATGACAGACATGGCCCTGCTACACACACTGATAAAAATCTGATTATCACTGAAAACCAAGATGAGGTTTTCGTAGATTTTGTCAGTGGTTCTCAAACGTTTTGGGTCTGGATGTAGGGGCTAAGGGTTGTGTAAGACTAGTGACTCCTACGAAGTACGCCAGGGACAGTCTAGGGCAGGGCTTTCCAACCCTGTTCCTGGAGAGCCTACCTCCTTCGTGCCAACTCAAATTTAGTGCACCTAATTCTAATAATTAGCTGTTTGAAAAGCTGAATCGGGTTAGTTATAACTGGGGTTGGAGCGAAAACCTACAGGGGTGTAGCTCTCCAGGAACAGGGTTGGAGCGAAAACCTACAGGGGGGTAGCTCTCTGGGAACAGGGTTGGAGAGCCCTGGTCTAGCGGTTAAGGAAGTGTTTCCCAAACTCGGTCCTGGGGCCCACCCTGGGTGCATGTTTTGGTTTTTGCCCTAGTACTACACAGCTGATTCAAATAATCAAAGCGTGATGATTAGTTGATTGATTGAATCAGCTGTGTAGTGCTAGGGCAAAAAACTAAACATGCACCCCTTTGGGTCCCAAGGACCAAGTTTGGGAAAGGGGAAGTTAGGGACTAGGGGAAGTGTCTAGGGGCTGAAGGTTTATTTTCTGGACAGAGCCAGCGACTCCTACCTGGAAGTTTCCCACCAAGGTCATGCCGAAGCAGGCCAGGGACAGGGCCACCAGACTGCCAATATTGAGCCAGGGTTTATGGACCCGGGGCTTCAGCTGCAGGTATCTGAGGACACCAATGATGAACCCTGAAAGGAGAAGACCCATAAGGGATCTCTCTGGTCTGGTAGTCTCTCTAACCATTTCATTCCTTGTACTGGGGACCCACAGGGTGTGCAGGCTTTTGTTGCTGCTCAATACTAACCTCATCAATAACTGTTTGTAATGAGCATTACATGTTCTGCTGCTGGAACTGCTGACTGTAAATCCATCCAAATCAATAGACAGTACTTCCCCATTTTATAATATGCATCCTGTTGTTTCTATTCTTGTCTCTATCGTCCATCTCATATCCGGCCATTATTATGGTACAATGTCCAAGGTTGACTATGTTTTCATGTACATGTAAACTTTATATGATAGAAGATAGGAGAACATGCATCAGGCTTACCTACGAAGGCAGCCAGGTTCATGACCTGGCTAAAAACACAGCTGGCTGGGGGAGCATTGCCTGCAATGCTGAGAGAGAGAGAATTGTATTGACAGGAAGCAGGAATCCTAGGTAAAGATCACTAACCAATTAGGTTGGTACTCATAAGCTGTGTACCTTATATATGGAGGGGATTTAGTTCCAGATCGCCTGTGAAAAATTGCATCTAATGTTTAGAAATAGTGCATGGTCATAATAACTGGAATAACATATTTCTACGTTCTTCATTTATATTCCACCTTACTTGTATTCTGAACTCAGGGGTGTTATCTTCTCATCTTCAACAGCTATAAAATACCTGTAACCAAAGTAATTTATGTTAAAGTCACACGCAGCTGTAAAGCCGAATGGTGCGTGAGATAACTGAAAAGATCTGGAAAAATAAGACACTTACACAACCCAGAGTCCAGCGGCTGTGAAGAGAGAGTACATGATAGGGAGAAACGTCCAGGGACTGCACTTCCTCATGGTGTCTCCTGTAAACAAAAACCATTTTAAACATCTCCACTCCCTGGCAATGGTGAGACAGGAAATGGAAGGAGGTAGAACTGTTTTAGAACCACCTGCGGCAGAACATGTAAAACCTGTCCTGAGATGTTTGAGGGAATTACTGTAACTCAAAATAGAAGTACAGGAATGCTGTTCTGTTCCAATGCCACACTTACGAATGATAAGACCAAGCCAAAGTCAGGTCCGGGGGTTAATCTACAGAAGAAAAACACAATATTATGTGACCTGGTTTTACAATATGAGACTGCAGTTACCTCTTCCGGATTAACCTAACATTGAATGGCTAGTAGCTTGCTAGGCTGTTACAACAATTAGTTAACGTAAGGCTCGTGTAATTAATTGCACTTATTAAAACCTTGAATTAACTGACATGTAAACGGAAAGGTGTATGTATCTAGAACCAGAATAATTTCAGCACTGGATAGCGGCGAAAAGCCCATTGGGCCAATGTTCTGCAGCCGTTGATTTCAGCACCACTGCTACTGGACAGCTCCCGTGTCTACAAAGCTGGGGAATGCAAATTGCCAAGGACGACCAATAAAACACTATTTATTACAGCCACTCAGTACAGCAACAGCAACAACAATCACTCACTGACAGTCAATTTGCACGTGCATCAGATTGAGCCAAGAAAATGTATATTTTTGTGATGATTGCATAGATAGGTGAATGTGTTTGCCTAGTGCATAGCCTTGAATGAAAACGATGTAGCGAGCATGTAGGCCTACATTTTACATTCTACCGCGGGCCGGTTAGGTATTTAACACCTACCCTGTCAATATGTTATGTAATTTCTACCATGATACTTTCACAACAGCGACAGATTGACATGTAGGTCACTGATAACAGCTCACTTTCCCAAACAGTGTTTTATTGTATTGTTCCCCTCAACCTTTAAAATGGAGGATACCTTCCCTTCCCTAACTGGCTTCCCCAATCCCAATACCCCCCCTCTATCTGTCTCTGATCAATCGTCAGACAGAAAAATGCAATACCTCGTTGCCAGCCAGCGCCTGTTGGATTTAGATTCCGTCTTCTAATTTCATAATTGACTGAAACACGCAGTTTTGTTATCAGTCGTAGTCACAAATGGTTATATAAACATGTGCCCGAGAGCACTAAATCCGGAGATAGTGAAATGGAGTGTGCAGTCGCGATCATACACTGTGGCCATGGGCGAACCTTTTCTTTGCAGCACTGAATATTTAGGCGAGCGAGGAAAGAGCCTTCTACCGTAGGAAAGAGCAATAGCAGTAAGCCTCGTTTCCAGCATGTAAACTGTCCTATCCTACACTATAACCTATGTGACATGATAGTAGGCAACCTGTAGCTGCTCTGCTGTGGACACTTCACTAAGAGGTAGGGTGCATTCAGAAAGTATTCAGAACCCTTCATTTTATCCAAATGTTGTTACATTACAGCCTTATTTTTTTTTAAATCCCCCCTCATCAAAGTACACACAATACCCCATAATTACAAAGCAAAAACAGTTTTTTAGACACTTTTGCAAAAGTATTAAAAATAAAAAACTGAAATATCACATTTACATAAGTATTCAGACCCTTTACTCAGTACATTGTTGAAGCGCCTTTGGCAGTGATTACAGCCTTGAATCTTGGGTATGATGCTACAAGCTTGGCACCTGTATTTGGGGAGTTTCTCCCATTCTTCTATGCAGATCCTCTCAAGCTATGTCATGTCGTATGGGGAGTGCACAGCTATTTTCAGGTATTTCCAGAGATGTTCGATTGGGTTCAAGTCCGGGCTCCTCTCATCAAGGATCAAGCATCTCTCTGTACTTTGCTCTGTTCATCTTTCCCTCGATCCTGACTAGTCTCCCAGTCCCTGGCACTGAAAAATATCTCCACAGCATGATGCTCCCACCACCATGCTTCATTCAGGGTCTGAATACTTTCCGAATGCACTGTATCTGGATTTCTGGTTTATTCAATTATGCTTTATTCAATTATGCTAATGAAATAATGCTACCATAATAGCATCATGTTACGTTGGCATGTTGTTCATAGAAGAAAAACATAATGGATCTTCTGTGATTCAACTGAAAAAGCAAATGAATAAATGTACCTCGATAAATGTACCTCGAGGAATTGGGAGGAAAATCTGCTTATTTTCCAGGCAATAAACATAAACACCAAACTTTCATATCCAACAGTTTATTATTGAAAAAGCCCTCTCTGATGAATGGCACAAAGTCAACTAACACACACATGAAGTATATCTATAAAATAATTTATCTTAGCTATAATAATGATGATGATACACATACCTACATATAGTTGAAGTCAGAAGACTCCACAAATTTCTTGTGAACAAACTATAGTTTTGGCAAGTCGGTTAGGACATCTACTTTGTGCATGACACAAGTAATTTTTCCAACAATTGTTTCCAGACAGATTATTTCACTTATAATTCACTGTATCACAAATCCAGTGGGTCAGAAGTTTACATACACTAAGTTGACTGTGCATTTAAACATCTTGGAAAATTCCAGAAACTGATGTCATGGCTTTAGAAGGTTCTGATAGTCTAATTGACATCATTTTAGTCAATTGGAGGTGTACCTGTGGATGCATTTCAATTTGTATTTGTAGACCTCCACAAGTCTGGTTCATCCTTGGGAGTAATTTCCAAGTTGAAGAACACCATCCCAACTGTGAAGCACGGGGGTGGCAGCATCATGTTATGGGGGTGCTTTGCTGCAGGAGGTACTGGTGCAATTCACAAAATAGATGGATTCATGAGAATGGAAAATTATGCGGATATATTGAAGCAACATCTCAAGACATCAGTCGAAAATGGGTCTTCCAAATGGACAATGACCCCAAGCATACTTCCAAAGTTGTGGCAAAATGGCTAAAAGACAACAAAGTCAAGGTATTGGAGTGGCCATCACAAAGCCATGACCTCAATCCTATAGAACATTTGTGGGAAGAACTGAAAAAGCATGTGCGAGCAAGGAGGCCTACAAACCTGACTCAAGTTACACCAGCTCTGTCAGGAGGAATGAGCCACAATTCACCCAACTTATTGTGGGAAGCTTGTGGAAGGCTACCCAAATGTTTGACCCAAGTTAAACAATTTAAAGGCAGTGCTATCAAATACTAGTTGAGTGTATGTAAACTTCTGACCCACTGGCACTTTGATGAGAGAAATAAAAGCTGAAATAAATAATTATCTCTACTATTATTCTGACATTTCACATTCTTAAAATCAAGTGGTGATCCTAACTGACCTAAGACAGGGAAACTTTACTAGGATTAAATGTCAGGAATTGTGAAAAACTGAGTTAAAATGTATTTGGCTAAGGTGTATGTAAAGTTCCGACTTCAACTGTACGTACATTCAGTTACCTACACATCAGATTAATCATATACATCACCTCAGCCAGATCCAATCATCACAAAGGAAACTCCACCATACTCTGTGTGTCCCCCCAATAAGGGGGGACACACAGCTAAAACAACTAAAACAGCTAAAACAACTAAAACAGAAAAATACAGTTTAGGCTATTGATATAGACCCAGTATAAAGCCTGCAGAAGACAGGTACAGAATACAACCAAAACAAATACAGTCCTTCCACAACTGAGAGGAAAATACAAGCATATAACACAAGCTCAATTGTCAAAGATACTCTGATATAAACACAGTACCGTTGTAATAGCTAGAAGCACTACGTCAACGCTAACGCTCACTATACATAACAGTAGAGTGAAATTAATATTTCCAATGAATCAAATGGATAGATTCAAAGTTTGGTAGATGCTCTCATATCTCATATAGCTTTTTGTCACATTCTGTCTTGCATTTAATTAAATCTGAATTACTCCCACTATAAAGTACATCATGACAGAGTGACAGACACGTCTTCCTGAGAGTAGTGATGCGGTTTTGTGTTATTCAAACAGGGGGATCCAAACTGATTCAAACAGGGAAACCAAACGGATTCAAACAGGGAAACCAAACTGATTCAAACAGGGAAACCAAACTGATTCAAACAGGGAAACCAAACTGATTCAAACAGGGAAACCAAACTGATTCAAACAGGGAAACCAAACTGATTCAAACAGGGAAACCGTATTAACATTCTATAGTATCAGTACGCTTCATGAAGAGTTGGATAAAAACGAATAGCTTCTGAGAATATTCCAAGCACAATCTAACCCCATTATGGCTGCGTTTACGCAGGCAGACAAATTCAGATATTTTTTCCACTAATTGGTATTTTGACCAATAACATTAGATCTTTTCACATCAGATCTATTGCAGATTTGATCTGATTACAAAAAAATAGTGCAAAGAATTTAAGAATGTGAAGTTGTCAACCTGTTTCAAGCTGAAGTAAATATGGAGAATGAACATTCAGCATACAGAGTAGATAAGCTAACTTATTTTCCATAATGAGTGAAAGTACAACATCTATAAGTATAAGGGCACCTGTTAAAAATATTCATTTTTTAAATTATTGTTGGAGATGAATTCATCACCATTGAAGCAACAGTTACTCAACTACCCCTGCACATTGTAATTTTGGTACTGACACTGAGCCTGTATATACCCTTTGAACCCTTTGGAATTACCTGGATTTCTGCATAACATTTTATCTGATCTTCATCAAGTCACAACAACAAACACAGTCTGCTTAAACTAATAACACACAAACAATTATACGTCTTTATTGAACACACTGTGTAAACATTCACAGTGAAGTGTGGAAAGTGTATTTGAACCATTGCATTTAATAGCTGGTTAACCCTCCTTTGGCAGCGATAAACTCAACCAAGCGTTTTCTGTAGTTGCGGATCAGACCCGCACAACGGTTAGGAGGAATTTTGGACCATTCATCTTTACAAAACTGTTTCAGTTCAGCAATAATCTTAGGATGTCTAGTGTGAACTGTTCTCGATGTCATGCCACAGCATTTTAAATCGGGTTGAGGTCAGGACTCTGACTGGACCACTCCAGAAGGCGTATTTTCTTCTGTTGAAGCCATTCTGTTCTTGATTTACTTCTGTGTTTTGGGTCATTGTCCTGTTGCAGCACCCAACAGCACCCAACCCTGTTGTCAACTTCTGTTGAGCTTCAATTGGCCTTACATTCTCCTGCAAAATGTCTCGATAAACTTGGGAATTCATTTTTCCGCCGATGATAGCAAGCTGTCCAGGCCCTGAGGCAGCAAAGCAGCCCCAAACCATGATGCTCCCTCCAACATACTTTACAATTGGGATGAGGTTTTGATGTTGGCATTTTTTTCTCCACACATAGTGTTGTGTGTTACTTCCAAACAACTCAATTTTTTTTTTTTTTTTTGAATTTTACCCCTTTTTCTCCCCAATTTCGTAGTATCCAATTGTTGTAGTAGCTACTATCTTGTCTCATCGCTACAACTCCCGTACGGGCTCGGGAGAGACGAAGGTTGAAAGTCATGCGTCCTCCGATACACAACCAACCAAGCCGCTGCTTCTTTAACACAGCGCACATCCAACCCGGAAGCCAGCCGCACCAATGCGCCGGAGGAAACACCGTGCACCTGGCCACCTTGGCTAGCGTACACTGCGCCCAGCCCGCCACAGGAGTCGCTGGTGCGCGATGAGACAAGGACACCCCTACCGACCAAGCCCTCCCTAACCTGGGCGACGCTAGGCCAATTGTGCGTCGCCCCACGGACCTCCCGGTCGCGGCCGGTTACGACAGAGCCTGGGCGCGAACCCAGGACTCTGATGGCACAGCTGGCGCTGCGTACAGCGCCCTTAACCACTGCGCCACCCGGGAGGCCACAAACAACTCAATTTTAGTTTAATCTGTCCACAGAATATTTTGCCAGAAGCGCTGTGGAACATCCAGGTGCTCTTTTGCGAACTTCAGACATGCAGCAATGTTTTTTTTGGACAGCAGTGGCTACTTACGTGGTGCCCTCCCATGAACACCATTCTTGCTTCGTGTTTTACGTATCGTAGACTCATCAACAGAGACGTTAGCATGTTCCAGAGATTTCTGTAAGTCTTTAGCTGACACTCTAGGATTCTTCTTTACCTCATTGAGCATTCTGCACTGTGCTCTTGCAGTCATCTTTGCAGGAGGGCCAGTCCTAGGGAGAGTAGCAACAGTGCTGAACTTTCTCCATTTATAGACAATGTCTCTTACCGTGGACTGATGAACATCAAGGCTTTTAGAGATACTATTGTAACCCTTTCCAGCTTTATGCAAGTCAACAAATCTTAATCTTAGGTCTTCTGAGATCTCTTTTGTTCGAGGCATGGTTAACATCAGGCAATGCTTCTTGTGAATAGCAAAACTCAAATTTTGTAAGTGTTTTTTATAGGGCAGGGCAGCTTTAACCAACATCTCCAATCTCGTCTCATTTATTGGACTCCAGGTTAGCTGACTCTAGACTCCAATTAGCTTTTGGAAAAGTCATTAGCCTAGGGGTTCACATACTTTTTCCAACCTACACTGTGAATGTTTAAAGGATGTATTCAATATAGACAAGAAAAATACAATAATTTGTGTGTTATCAGTTTATTAAGCACACTGTCATTGTCTATTGTTGTGACTAAGACGAAGATCATATCAAATCTTATGATTGATTTTTGCAGAAATCCAGGTAATTCCGAAGTGTTCACAATTTTTCTTGCCACTGTAGCTTGCGTTCTCATGTTTACTTTATAGTATTACTTTATATTATTACTTTATATTTTTACTTTATATCATTTTGTCACGGCTTCCGCCGAAGTGGGTCCCTCTCCTTGTTCGTTCGGCGGTCGACGTCACCGGTCTTCTAGCCATCGCCGCTCCACCTTTAATTTTCCATTTGTTTTGTCTTGTTTTCCCACGCACCTGGTTCACATTCCCTCATCAGACTAAATGTATATTACCCTCTGTTTCCCCCATGTCTGTGTGTGGAATTGTTCTTTGTGCAGGCTAGCTTCAGGCTAGCTTGCGCTAGGTTTGTTTCAAACCTAGGTTTGTTTGTTTTGTTTAATCCGGTTCATGTTACCGTGGTTGTGCTTTGTGCTGCCTCGCCTGTGCCTTTGAGCCAGGGTGTATATTAAAGTTCTCCTGTTATCACCCATCTCTGCTCTCCTGCGCCTGACTTCCCGGCAACCAGTCACTCACCCCGTTACAGAATTCCACACCTGTCGTAGAGGAGCGTGTCCTGGAGCACGTGGCGATCTCCACCCGGCTCCTTCGAGACGTGAGAGGGTGTCCGCCCTCGTCTCGTGCCTCTCGGGGAAAGCCCTGGAGTGGGCTAACGCCGTGTGGGTAGAAGGAAATGCGGCACTGGACCACTTCAAGGAGTTCACCCGCCGCTTCCGGGCAGTCTTCGACCACCCGCCCGAGGGTAGAGCGGCGGGTGAACGTCTCTTCCACCTGATGCAGGGGACGAGGAGTGCCCAGGAGTTCCGGACCCAGGCAGCCTGAGTGGGATGGAACGACAGGGCCCTAATCAACCACTATCGCTGCAGCTTTCGCGAGGATGTCCGTTGGGAGTATGTCTGCAGGGACACCACCCTCACCTTTGACCAGCTGGTGGACCTGTTCATCCGGCTGGATAACCTGCTGGTCACCCGCGGACGTTCAGACGCGGCTCTGTCGGTTCCATCTCCCAGCACCACTGCTCCGGTGCCTATGGGGCTGGGAGGTGCTGCGCTCAAGGAGGCCGGAGAGGGGGCCTTCACGTGCACCATCTGTGGCCGCAGAGGTCACACTGCCGGTCGGTGTCGGGTTGGTTCCTCTGGGGGTCGAGACAGCAGGCAGAGCGCTCTGGCGTCATCCCAGGTGAGCTTGCACCATTCTCACCCAGAGTCCTCTGTTGCCCACCTGTTTTTGCAAGCCAACTTTCCTGAGTTTTCCCCGCATTCCCAGCATAAGGCGCTCAATGATTCAAGCGCAGCTGGGAATTTTATCGACAGAGCATTCGCCCATAGTTTAGGGATTCCCATTGTTCCAGTGGTTAGGCCCTTTCCAGTTCACGCGTTGGACAGTCGACCATTAGGGTCCGGCTTTAACAGGGAGGCCACCATTCCTTTTGTCATGGTGACCCAGGGAGAGAATCAGTCTCTTCCTCATTGACTCTTCTGCGTTTCCCGTGGTGCTAGGCCTTCCCCGGTTAACCTGTCATGACCCCACTGTTTCATGGCAACGAAGGGCTCTCATGGGGTGGTCACGAGAATGCTCGGGGAGGTGTTTGGGGGTTTCCATTGGTGCTACTACAGTGGAAATTCCAGACCAGGTCTCCACCATGTGCATTCCCCCCGAATATTCCGACCGCATTTCAGCCGTGCGTAATTGGCCGACTCCCACCACGGTAAAGGAGGTGCAGCGTTTTTTAGGGTTTGCCAATTACTACCGGAGGTTTATCCAGGGTTTTGGTCAGGTAGCGTCTCCCAGTACCTCACTGCTGAAGGGGGGACCGGTGTGTTTGCAGTGGTCGGCTGAGGCGGACAGGGCTTTTGGTCACCTAAGGGCTCTGTTTAACTCGGCTCCCGTGCTGGCGTATCCAGATCTCTCTTTGGCGTTCACGGTGGAGGTGGACGCGTCCAAGGCTGGGATAGGAGCCGTGCTCTCTCAGCACTCGGGTACGCCACCAAAGCTCCGCCCCTGTGCCTTCTTCTCGAAGAAGCTCAGCCCGGCGAAGCGAAACTATGTTGTGGGGTGCCGGGAGCTGTTGGCTGTGGTGAAGGCGTGGAGACATTGGCTTGAGGGGGCTAAACACCCTTTCCTCATCTGGACTGATCACCGCAACCTGGAGTACATCCGGGAAGCGAGGAGACTGAACCCTCGCCAGGCAAGGTGGGCCATGTTTTTTACCCGTTTTGTTTTCACCCTATCCTACAGACCAGGTTCCCAGAACGCTAAGGCAGACGCACTGTCCCAGCTGTATGACAGAGAGGAGCGGCCCATGGATCCCACTCCCATACTCCCGGCCTCCTGCCTGGTGGCACCGGTAGTATGGGAGCTGGACGCGGACATTGAGCGGGCGTTACGTGCAGAGCCCACTCCCCTCCAGTGTCCCGCTGGGCGCCTGTACGTTCTGTCTGCTGTCCGTTACTGGTTGATCTATTGGGCCCACACGTCACCCTCCTCTGGTCATACAGGCATCGGTCGGACGGTGCACTGTCTGAGTGGGAAGTACTGGTGGCCCACCTTGGCAAAGGACGTGAGGGTTTATGTTTCCTCCTGCTCGGTGTGCGCCCAGTGTAAGGCTCCTAGGCCCCTGCCCAGAGGTAAGCTACACCCCTTACCCGTTCCACAACGGCCTTGGTCACATCTGTCGGGCGATTTCCTCACCAATCTTTCTCCCTCACAGGGTAACACCACCGTCCTGGTCGTTGTGGACTGTTTTTCTAAGTTGTGCCATCTCCTCCCTCTGCCCGGTCTCCCTACGGCCCTACAGACTGCGGAGGCCTTGTTTACACACGTCTTCCGGCACTACAGGGTGCCTGAAGATATAGTGTCTAATCGGGATTCCCAGCTCACTTCAAGGGTCTGGAGGGCGTTCATGGAACGTCTGGGGATCTCGATCAGCCTTACCTCGGGTTTTCACCCTGAGAGTAATGGGCAGGTGGAGAGAGTGAACCAGGATGTGGGTAGGTTTCTGCGGTCTTATTGTCAGGACTGGACGAGGGAGTGGGCGGCGTTCGTGCCCTGGGCCGAGATGGCTCAGAACTCGCTCCGCCACTCCTCCACTAACCTCTCGCCCTTCCAGTGCGTACTGGGGTACCAGCCGGTTCTGGCGCCTTGGCATCAAAGTCAGACCGAGGCTCCTGCGGTGGACGACTGGTTCAGGTGCGCGGAGGAGACCTGGGACGTCGCCCATGTTCACCTCCAGCGGGCCGTGCTGCACCAGAAGGGCAGCACAGACAGTCACCGCAGTGAGGCCCCGGTGTTCGCACCGGGGGACTGGGTCTGGCTCTCAACCCGAAACCTGCCCCTCCGCTTGACCTGCCGGAAGCTGGGGCCACGGTTTGTGGGAAATCATAATGCATGGCGGCATAAGAAAATATTGACGTCTTCATTATGGACTTCTGAACCACAACTTGGTTCAGTGAGAACCACCACTCATGTTTCTTTCTCTTGTCTAGTGTTGACTGCACCGTAGCTCCCACCCCCTGTCCTTAGTTTCCTGGACTGTATATTATTTCCACAGATGCCTTCTTGCGGTTGCTGGCCAGGCCCATCCAGCACATGAGATTGATGAAGCATGTGGTAGGGTTGAAACGCAGCCCGAACTCACTGGCAGAGTAGTCAAAGGGGAATGTGCGGTGAAAGTTATGGAAACCTTCACCTAGGGGGATGTGGATGGGGAATGGGTAGGGAGTGGAAGTACAAATGTTAGATGCATTATTTTGCATACAATTCCAATCATTTCAACCCATTAATTTGAATCTTACAATATCAGACAATACAAAGTAGAATCAGTAAAGGAGGGACCATAGATATAACAACATTATGAGACACTACAGTAGAATAAATTGTTTATGAGTTAATAACATGTTATAACAGGTCATAGCCAGACTCACCGATGGCTCCGAAGGTGATCCAGCGGTTCTCCCGGGGGCTGATGTTCTGGTCGTACAGTCAGTTCCCGTACATGTGGGCGGCGCTGTTCACCAGCCAGGTGACATTGAGCGAGACGGTGTAACGCAAGATGGACGCCAGGAAGTAGGAGTTCCACAGTGTCTCGTCCCAGAAGTACCAGGAAACCACGGTGGGAACCAGGAAGCACATTATCAGGACCGTGGTCTTATAGTACCTGGGATAGAATAGTGTCAAAAGAAAGGTAGAGGAGAAGAGAGGAGAGGGAAGAGAAGAAAGGAGAGTCGATGGAAGACAGGAGAGGAGAAGAGAGGAGAGGGAAGAGAAGAAAGGAGAGTCGATGGAAGACAGGAGAGGAGAAGAGAGGAGAGGGAAGAGAAGAAAGGAGAGTCGATGGAAGACAGGAGAGGAGAAGAGAGGAGAGGGAAGAGAAGAAAGGAGAGTCGATGGAAGACAGGAGAGGAGAAGAGCAGAGATGAGCGGAGAGGAGAATATCTTATAGGACTTATCCAGAGTAACTTATGACTTACAGAAGTGATCATCAAGCAGATTCAGCCGTGGGACGATTTTTTCTTGAGCGGATAATCAGGGGACCGGAACATAATTACAAATAATTTGTAGACTGCAAATTGTCCGGAAGAAGCCCAAACAAATTTTATGTTTGACTAAAACATAATAATTTCAAACATTGATTACATTTGTATAAGATCACGTCATGTCACTCTATTATGCGTGGGAATACTTGGAAACAGATTTCTTAAAGGAAAATCACCTGGTGATTTTTTTTTTACAGTCTTATTTCCAACAATGAAAATTCTACAAAAAACAACAACATTGGGGGGCCAAATAAAACCACCTGTGGGCCAGTTGGGGAACCCTGACTTACAGGAAGACAAGTGCAAAGCTAGGGTGGTGTTGTGTTCTGATCAATCAAACAGGGCTAGAGCTAGCGGTCAATGTGAAATGGGGCAGTGGACCCACTTTCTCTGAAACTGGACGACGGGATCAGCCAAGAAGTCAGTAACGTCCAGCTTCTTTCCCTTCTCGATGACATCACAGTGTTTACGCACAAACAGCCAGCCAATGTGAGAAAAGAAGAAGCCTCGTGTTGCATTGTGGGGGTCTGCATCTGTCTCTGAGAACTTGTGGTACACGGTGGTCTCTCGCCCACTCATAGATGTCATTCTGGGGAGGAGAGAGGAGGAAAAAGATGTGTGGAAATGTGTGAAGTGAACTTTTTGAATCCTGCATTCAGGCAAATTTTCCATAAAGAGGACAGTCTCTCACAGTGCACCTTGGTAGTCATGACAACACCACTATTCTTTCTGTCCAGCAGACCCCCCCACAGCAGCCATCGTCTCCCTGCGTTAGATGGCCCTTTTGCTTTGTCATAATTAGAAATCAGTGATGTAATATAGTTCAGGTCCTGGGACGAGACTGAGAGCACAGTGGTCAGCAACTTAATTAGAATCATTAACCTGAAACTCAAATCAAATGGAGTCATAGGTTCCAGAGGGGAGTTTTGTCTATAGTTGTTGTTTTACAGGATTAGCCATAGTAGTATGGTGCCCCTAGAGCAAATGATGGTTAAGTACCTTGCTCAAGGGCACATCGACAGATTTTTCACCTTGTCGGCTCAGGTATTCGAACCCACAACCTTTCAGTTACTGGCCCAACACTCTAACCACTAGGCTACCTGCCGCCTCTCAGAGACATTTTGGAAGAAATAGCTTTTGATTTGTAGAAGTACAAGTAAATAATTCATATCCACCTGTTTCTCAGAGTGATGAAGCGCTTAAAAATGGTCTGTCCTCGGTTGCAACACTCACTACCGAGTTCCAAACTGTCTCTGGAAGCAACATCAGCACAATAACTGTTCGTCGGGAGCTTCATGAAATGGGTTTCCATGGCCGGGCAGCCGCACACAAGCCTAAGATCACCATGTGAGATGCCAAGCGTGGGCTGGAGTGGTGTGAAGCTCGCGGCCATTGGACTCTGGAGCAGTAGAAACGTGTTATTTGGAGCGATAAATCACGCTTCACCAACTGGCAGTCCGACAGACGAATCTGGGTTTGGCGGAAGCCAGGAGAACGCTATCGGCCCGAATGCATAGTGCCAACTGTAAAGTTTGGTGGAGGAATTATGTTCTGGGGCTGTTTTTCATGGTTCGGGCTAGACCCCTTAGTGCCAGTGAAGGGAAATCTTAATGCTACGCATTCTAGATGATTCTGCGATTCCAACAGTTTGGGGAAGGCACAAAGCGAGGTCCATACAGAAATGGTTTGTCGAGATCAGTGTGGAAGAACTCCGACTGCGAGCCAGGCCTAATCGCCCAACGTCAGTGCTCGTCCTCACTAATGCTGGTAGCTGAATGGAAGCAAGTCCACGCAGCAATGTTCCAACATCTAGTGGAAAGCCTTCCCAGAAGAGTGGAGGCTGTTCTAGCAGCAAAGGGGGGACCAACTCCATATTAATGCCCATGATTTTGGAATAAGATGTTTGACAAGCAGGTGTACACATACTATTGGTCATGTAGTGTATGTCTATGGTGTATGCACTGTAGGCAACTGACCTGAGCCATAAGGGAAACTGGGCATCTACCACCCCACTATCAGTTAGATTAGCCTACTTTGAAAACTATGTTGCAGGTGTGTGTGTGCGTTGAGATCACTGCAGCAGGCAGCTTAGTCCCCTAATGGCTGAGTCACATGAGTGAGAGAGGAGACAGAGCAGCACACGCACGTGTCATGACTTTTTAACGGTTGTAGGTAGGCTATTTAGATTGTCATTTTGGAGACACCTATTTTTTTTCCCAAAAACATATTAACATGCTAGAACTGATGCCCATCAAGAAATAATGTCGGCAAATCACTGGAAAGCGTCTTTATACCACAGGTATGACAAAAAAAAAAACGTTTTACTGTTCTAATTATGTTGGTAACCAGTTTATAATTGCAATAAGGCACCCCGGGAGTTTGTTGTATACAGCTAATATACCACGGCTAACGGCTGTATACAGGCACTCCACATTGCATCATGCATAAGAACAGCCCTTAGCCGTGGTATATTGGACATATACCATACCTCCTTGTGCCTTATTTCTTAATCATAACAGTCAAACGAATTAAATCGACATCCATTGATGGAAAATGATTTTGCAAGTTTTATAAAGGGTGAATTATGTTCTCTCGTGCAACATATTAAAATTCCTTTATGTCACAACAATAATTATTTTGATAATAAACCAATTTAGCTTCTAACATTGTTACAGGTTACGTCGATAACATGATGGGAAAAGGGTTTATTGTAGAAATGCGGGACCTCCTCTCTTGCTGCAAAACAAACGTTGGGCTAGTTCAGGCATTTAGGGAGGGTTCAGAAAGGTCATTGGTTAAGGAATTTTTACTAGACCTAGCAACCCTGCTGGAGTGAGCTTCTCTTTTTCTCCCGCTTCGAACATGCAGTGTGCCTCGCAAAAGTTTGCTCTCCTCGTTATGAAATCATCAACTTTACTCTGTATATCTAAAAATGACCAAACACAATGATTGATTCAAGCAAAAATACTGAAATAAAATCTAATGTAAGCCTCGATCAGCATGTAGCCTACCTACAGCCAGATGAGAGTGGTCTCCGGTGGAAGCTTAAAGTACTATTTTCAACAACTAATTTGATAGAAAATAAGCTAACAAATAACATTGGTTGTCACTCAACTAAAGGACTTATGCTTCATTTGGATCGGTTGCATTGGCATCTGAACACTGGACCGATGCATATCGGTGAATCCTTACGTAACCCCAACTTGAGACGTTCCCTCTCCTATGTCTTAAAGGGCAATTCCACCACTTTTCAAACTCATATTCATTACCTCCAGCACAATACCAGAGTATACATGTGTGAAAAGTGCACGTTTCTACATCTTGTAGTAAAAAAAATATAAAGTTCAAAAGTTATACCCAATGACAACAAAAGTTAAAATATATATTTTCAAGCACAGGTTCGCGGTGACATGTCGAGCAAGACAATACCGTATTTTACTTCACATTTTTAAAGAATTGTTTTATTTTATTTTCAACCACAGATCATAGAAACATGCTGATATGTCACACATGTAGACACAGGTATGGTGCTGGAGATGATGAATATGAAGTTGAAAGTTGTGGAATTGACCTTTAAAAGGGATACTCTGGGATTTTGGACATCACGCCAGTCCCTCATCACCACTGCACTGATCAGCTGCAAATCAATAACCAATTATCAATATGACAATACACCTCCCTCTGCCAGTTCCTCAACACCCCCACTGATCAGCTGAAGAATGATATGTTGTCAATAATCAATGAGTAGAAGAGTATCCAATACCATGAATCAACAACTACCTGATCACATGGCCGTGGCACTCATCATGATAGAGGTACTCTTGTAATGGGAGAGGCTATACGGACACCCAAAATTAATGACGTATGTCACAAGTTAAGTGGAGACGAACGGATTGGTTCAATCAGCTCAGTCAGTCGTCCTGATGAGCCCTCCCAAGATAGATAGTTTAGGTTTGCGGCTAGAAACTTCAGAGACAATTTAAAACTGGTCTGCTGAAGTTGGGGGTGTTCAGAATCATTCTGTTTATACTGAACTGCAAAAGCAATAAATGTGCTTTAGCTGTCTGTCACCCTGGCCTGACATTAGCTACACTATCTAGCTACTTCCCTCTAAGTTACTGCAAGACAGAAGTCCTCGGCAAGCGGGACCCGGGAGCGAAGGATACTGCACGGTACTGTTGTGTTGCCGGCTTGCAGCGCAAACTCTCCCCATTGAGCAGTAGACTATCACGGTGACATCCAGATGGTTACTTCCAATATTACAAGTTATTTCTCCTGTAGGCTGCTATACTATTCAAAATATAATTGAGTATGGAACAAAATGTTCCACATTAGCTACCACCAGCCACATGGGATACAGTCTCCCTGTGAAGCAACTGCTGCCCAGTGTGAAGCACCTTGCTACAACACCGTTGCATTGGTCATTCACACCAGCATGTCACGTTATGTTACTGTGTTAGTTTCCTTGGTGATCTTGCTGGGAGTCTTGGTGAAGTACTTCCTCTGTGTTTTCTCCAGAAGCTCCGCCCCAATCTTCCTGGCAGCAATATCCTTGCCGGTGAAGCACTTTTTCTGCAAAGCAATGATGACGGCATGTGTTTCATTGCAGGTAACCATGATTGACAGAGGAAGAATAATGATTACAAGCACCACCCTCCTTTTGAAGCTTCCAGTCTGTTATTCGAACTCAATCAGGATGACAGAGTGATCTCCAGCCTTGTCCTCGTCAACACTCACACCTGTGTTAACGAGAGAGTCACTGACATGATGTCAGCTGGTCCTTTTGTGACAGGGCTGAAATGCAATGGAAATATTTTGAGGGGGGATTCAGAACATTTGCATGGCAAAGAGGGACTTCGCAATTCATTGCAATTCATCTGATCACTCTTCAGAACATTCGGGAGTATATGCAAACTGCCATCATACAAATGGAGGCAGCAGACTTTGTGAAATATTTGTGTCATTCTCAAAACTTTTGGCCACGACTGTACATGTAATCTCACGGAGAGCTTTTCATATAACCATTAGACAGCAAAGCAAAACCAAACCAATAGGTGTGAGTCTACCCCAGAGAGAAAGTAAAGTGGAAGGAAAATAGGGGGATAATAATTGGGTCAATTATAGTGATAGATGAGAGATGATGTGAAAGCAATCTCTCAACATAACTGTAGCAATATTATGACGTAGCAGTACCAATATAATAGGTTTACAGTTTAGCGATGTAACAGTACGATGTGCCATTGTTTTTCTCTGGGATGGACTAACAGGAAGAGGGGTTGAGAGGAGAGGGTACCTCCTCCAGAGGAATCTCTTCTACTACTGGCATCTCTTCCTGGGCCTTGGGCTCAGCTTCAGCCTCAGGGGCCAAATCCCTTGTCAGGTCCACTTCTGCTTCCAGAGATTCTGTCAGGTCCACTTCTGCTTCCAGAAACTATGTCAGGTCCACTTCTGCTTCCACTGGTTCCAGAGATTCTGTCAGGTCCACTTCTGCTTCCAGAGACTCTGTCAGGTCCACTTCTGGTTCCAGAGACTCTGTCAGGTCCACTTCTGCTTCCAGAGACTCTGTCAGGTCCACTTCTGCTTCCACTGGTTCCAGAGACTCTGACAAGTCCACTTCTGCTTCCACTGGTTCCAGAGATTCTGTCAGGTCCACTTCTGCTTCCACAGACTCTGTCAGGTCCACTTCTGCTTCCACTGGTTCCAGAGATTCTGTCAGGTCCACTTCTGCTTCCAGAGACTCTGTCAGGTCCACTTCTGCTTCCACTGGTTCCAGAGATTCTGTCAGGTCCACTTCTGCTTCCACAGACTCTGTCAGGTCCACTTCTGCTTCCACTGGTTCCAGAGATTCTGTCAGGTCCACTTCTGCTTCCAGAGACTCTGTCAGGTCCGCTTCTGCTTCCACTGGTTCCAGAGACTCTGTCAGGTCCACTTCCGCTTCCACAGACTCTGTCAGGTCCGCTTCTGCTTCCACAGACTCTGTCAGGTCCACTTCTGCTTCCACTGGTTCCAGAGATTCTGTCAGGTCCACTTCTGCTTCCAGAGACTCTGTCAGGTCCACTTCTGCTTCCACTGGTTCCAGAGACTCTGTCAGGTCCACTTCTGCTTCCACTGGTTCCAGAGACTCTGTCAGGTCCACTTCTGCTTCCACTGGTTCCAGAGACTTGGTCACGTGAGGTTTGCAGCAGCGATGAGGTCAAACGGATCTTCCGGTTCTGGAGCAGGTTTCAGTTCCAGTTCCACTGCTGGCTGGATGAACGGGTGAATGATATGGGTGAAAGCCAGCTACTGGCTGCAGGTTCGTGAGGTCAGGTACAGGCTGTAGCTGGGGCAGTACCTGATGCATTAGGCCAAAGTGGTCAAACTCAGAGGCTAAGTCCACCTGGTCAAATTCAAATATATGCTGTACGTCAAACACAGATACTTGCTGCAGGTCAGCAGTGGGGGCCAGAGCTGGGGGGGCAGAGCTGGGGGGCTAAAGTAGGGTCTGGGACTGGCAGGAGAGCAACAGGAGCAAGAAACTGGGGTTCAGCGCTGAGATCAAGAGTAAAGACAGGTTCAGATTGGAGAACAGGCATTGGAGGTGAAAGGTCACCGCAGGTTGAGGTGGCAAGCTCTGGCTTAGGTTCGGGCTGGAGGCCGGGTTCAAGTGGAGGTTCGGGGGCAAGCTCGATAGCAGCAGGCTCAGGCACGGGAGGAAGGACCTCAGGCTCAGCTGGGGTTTCAGCACTGAGCTGAGGAGCGGGACTGGGTTCAGGCACTACCTCCGGCTCAGGATCAACCTCAGGCTCATGTTCAGAGGTAGGTTCGGCAGTAGGGGCAGACTGCACACATTCATACAGCAGGAGAGGAGAGACAGATTCAGAGTTCAGCAGAGAGAGCCATTAGATTGAGATAAATAATCATCAGAATTATGTCAGAAACATAACAATGTTCAATGATTAAAGTTGATTTGTGTCCATTGAGGTATTAGTAGCGTTATCTTGGAGCCCAGGTTAAGCAATGTCAGAATCACAAAAGATGCTTCAGCTTAAATTTTAGCAGTAAAATATCATTAAGAACCAGATGAGAAAATAGCATCATCTTGCAGACGAAAAATATAAGCTAGAATGGAAATATGAAGTTCACCAAATCATATTAAATGATGATCTATGACAAAAGTCAGGCAAGCGATTCAACAATTTTCAGTTGTCCTAACTTGAACTTCCAAGCGCGTGAAAAAGACAGACATCCTTTTCCTACTTCCTTCCCATAGTTACATAAACAACTCTAGTCTGAAACCTAGAGTGAGGCATAGATCAGTTTCTGACTGCCCCTACCACTTGCCTGTTTGAGCAATGACAACAAAGCTACTCACACACATTGAGAGTCAATGAGCAGATACATTTGCATTTGATTACCATTAGCATTGCTATCTACATTTCAGCTAATTGTTACTCACCGTATTGTAAAAAATAATGGATTATACGTTTCTCACACACTCACACACACACACACACACACACACACACACACACACACACACACACACACACACACACACACACACACACACACACACACAAAAAGGCAGTACCTCCTCGGGCTGAATAGGTTTTCCCTTTAATGCTGCTCCAATCGGTAAACAAACAACCAACATCCACAGAAGAGTTACACAAGGCTGGCAGACAGCATGAGGATTAGGCAGGTCAGACTGACAACAGACAGACAACGCCTGAGGACATTCAGTGACGGTTCATTTCCAACCTCACCTTTGATACTAGCTCCTCCTTTTTGTATCCCAAAAGCTCCAGGTATTTTCCACGAGAGTCATTCTCAAAGTTCACCTGAGAACACAATTTAACATTGGTAAAGTAAAAGTATAGCAATACTTTGTAGTACAGCAAGAGACAACTACTGTTTTAACGCTAGACGATAAGGAAACGTCCCGAGTTCCTATCCTACCTTCAAGAAGGACCAGACGGTCTTGTCGAACTTGTTTTGGGCAGTATCGATCTTCTCCTGGCAGAAGTCAGTGAAGCTGCCTGCAGCCAGTGTGGCCTGCAGCTGGGCCGAGCGCTCCAGGAAGGTCGTCTCGGTGATCACCTGACTGACGTGAACCACATGGGCCGTGGGCTGCTGAGGGTGCTGGGGGCTGGGCTTAATGTTCTCCAACGACACGAGCTTACCACCAAACTGGAGGGGGAGAGAAACAGGAAGAGAATAACTTCTTAGTACGATTTCAACTTATCAATACAATTTCTATAGAGTTAGAGAAAGAGGAACATGCACTAAAAGGTCACCAGGAGGTCAGACAATAGCACAAAAAGGAAAATAATGCACATCACACATTCATGCAGACGATTTGACAAACATAGCAAAGTAATGAAGGCAGAGAAGATAGTGACTCACAGCGAAGGAGGCCCCCACGGGCCTGCGGATCCACTTGGGGGGCTTTTTGAAGGGGGTGATGGTGTAGGGGGAGGCTTGGGGAAACTGCAGGGGGGGCAGGGTCTGGCCCATTCCAAACGGATCCATGTTGCCAAACGACATGCTGATCTGGAACAGAGACAGACCAAAGAGCAGCAAAATAACCAAGGATGTATACAGACTAGGTATTCATTCATATCAAGTGCCTCCAATAATGGGACAAAATGGAAGAGAGTTTCCACTCTAAACACTGTTATTCTCTGAGTCAGTGCAAACCGTGTCTGTAACCCTAACCAACATGGTTGCCAGTTTCCACCCTGAACAGCATTAATGTGTGAAACTAGTACCCACTGTGTCTGCCTGCGTCTGGCTGACAGCCTGGCTGCTGCCCACCATGATGGAGTAGACGCTGATGTGTCCGTCGAAGGCTGCTGCCGACAGCAGCGCTGGGTTCCTGGGACACCACTGGATGTCAAAGCACCACTGGGTACTGGTAGGCAACTCATACAACACCTGGAGAATAGCAACAGATTCACATCAGAAGATGACTACAGATAGGACAGGAACAGATTTCTGGTTAAATATGTGGTTAAATAAAGCTGTGCATCTCTCAGTAAAAACACTTATTAACAGTGTACTCTGTAGTTAGGGTCCATACTAAGAATAACAGGGTCATTGGATCAATGCATGTGTATGCTTGTGTGTGAGACCTCTGCAGTGTTGGGGTTCCAGCAGAGGATTCTGTTGTCTTTCCCACAGCTCAGTAGCAGCTCAGGGTCAGCCAGACTCCAGGCGATGGCCAGGACACCCCTGATGAACACACCAGATATTTCCTTGGCATTGTTTAAATCCGACTACATTTGATCTACTGAACACTTGTATTGCATTAGTTCTGACCAGTCTTCGTTGTGCCATTCTTTTGTTAGCCTTCACACCAGATCATTAAGTTCTGATCACTCCACTTTGAGCAGGCATCCCCATCTCACCAAGATCTCTATAGCAAGCAAGGAATAATTCATAGTGCAGCCAGATTGCTGGGTGACTGCCAAACAGAGCTCACCTTCAACACGTTTGACTATCAACAGGTTGTTTTTGGCTCCATTATTTCCTTCAATACAAAACTTTGGACAGGGAAGCACAGCCGCGAGCTGCCCAGTGACACGAGCCTACCTGACGAGCTAAATAACTTCTATGCTCGCTTCGAGGCAAGCAACACTGAAGCATGCATGAGCGCATCAGCTGTTCCGGACGACTGTGTGATCACGCTCTCCGTAGCCGATGTAAGACTTTTAAAACAGGTCAACATTGACAAGGCCGCAGGGCCAGACGGATTACCAGGACGTGTACTCCGAGCATGCACTGACCAACTGGCAAGTATGTTCACTGACATTTTCAACCTGTCCCTGACCGAGTCTATAATACAGATATGTTTCAAGCAGACCAACATAGTCCCTGTGCCCAAGAACACCAAGGTAACCTGCCTAAATGACTAACAACCCGTAGCACTCACGTCTGTGGCCATGAAGTGCTTTGAAAGGCTGGTCATGGCTCACATCAACACCATTATCCCAGAAACCCTACACCCACTCTAATTTGCATACCGCCCAAACAGATCCACAGATGATGCAATCTCTATTGCACTCTACACTGCCCTTTTCCACCTGGACTAAAGGAACACCTATGTGAGAATGCTGTTCATAGATTACAGCTCAGCGTTCAACACCATAGTGCCCTCAAAGCTCATCACTAAGCTAAGGACGCTGGGACTAAACACCCTCTGTAACTGTATCCTGGACTTCCTTACGGGCCACCCCCCCCCGGTGGTAAGGGTAGGTAACAACACTTCTGCCACGCTGATCCTCAACACGTGTCCCCTCAGGGTTGCGGGTTCAGTCCCCTCCTGTACTCCCTGTTCACCCATGACTGCATGGTCAAGAACGACTCCAACACCATCATTAAGTTTGCCGACAACACAACAGCGGTAGGCCTGAACACCGACAACGATGAGACAGCCTATAGGGAGGAGTTCAGAAACCTGGCAGTGTGGTGCCAGGATAACAACCTCTCCCTCAACGTGATTAAGACAAAGGAGTTGATTGTGGACTACAGGAAAAAGAAGACCGAGCACGCCCCCATTCTCATCGACAGGGCTGCAGTGGAGCAGGTTGAGAGCTTCAAGTTTCTTGGTGTCCACATCACCAACAAACTATCATGGTCCAAACACACCAAGACAGTTGTGAAGAGGGCACGACAAAACCTATTCCCCTTCAGGAGACTGAAAAGATTTGGCATGGGTCCTCAGATCCTCAAAATGTTTGACAGCTGCTTCATCGAGATCATTCTGTCTATGCCGGGTTCTATTCGGTGCATGTGAAAAATAACATTTGATTTGTACAGTCAGTCAGAGTTTCACCTTTTAACATATTACTTTTCAAGACTGGATACAAGATTAATTTGAAGTGATAGTTTACCGTGTGTGGTTCTCCAGGACTTTGAGAGGGGCTGTGGTGAAACGCAGGTCCCAGATCTGGATCACTGGCATCCGGTCATCCTCTGAGGCCAGCACCAGCTGAGTAGCTACCTCTGGGTTCCACTCCAGCCCAGAGCAGTGCATCTGAACACACACTTATTACCCTATTCTTGTTTACCTATTCATTTAGTCATTATAATGAATGTGAGGTTCTCTCCGCCCATCTGTCACATGGTATTAATACTATGTTTGTACTAAGTAACATTCATGTCAAATGCCTAAGGCCTATACGGTTGCCAAATCAGTCTATCTGTCAAAGGAAAATTACATAAACATTTTCATCCCAAAACAACTGAAGGCGCAACCTGTACCTTCCATTGTTATTAGTTTTAGGGAGGTTTACCACAGAATTCAAAACAACTCAGTGGCAGTTCCATTTGCCAATCTTCTGACTGAAGGAGCAGGGAATGATTCACCCCCACAGTTTACAGAACGCTGCAGGTCTTTTCTTATTGTATTATTATTTGCGAGAAGGCAATAGCTCTGGGCTGCAGAATGCAGATTCACTGAAATTCCACGTCCCAACTCGTGTCTCGTCAGCAACATTGAGAAAGTACTTCTGGACATTTTCAGAAGAAAAATCCCCCACGTAATAGTATAAAAGTGTTATTAGCCTGTATTATTAATGATTTATGAACAATTATTGTCTAAACATAAACAATGACTAATATTTGTCCATATTTAAGTGCCATTTGCATTAAATGTGTTTTAAAACATGTTCCAAGGTCAAATAAATAACCCCAATGCAAATCACTGTATTGAATATATATTGGCTTATAGAGCAAAAAGTATTCTAGGTTCCGATATAAAAGTGGGGTTGGAGTACTCAATAAGGTTTTTAAAATCTATATATGGTTTTATGTTATGCGGCTCTGAATAATATGGAGTGCTGCTTGCCATTTACTGTGGTCAAACAGCTTAAAAGGAGGTGCCTGGACACTGTATTAGGTACAAACATTGATACCACTGTACAGGAAAAACATGTATTTGTGTCAATGTAAAAGTGGGGTGGGGAGTACTCAGTAGGGTCTGTAGAATCTATATGTTGTCATTTCACGGGGCTCTGAATAATACTAAGTGTTGCTGGCCTTTTACATTGGCCACAATATTTTGGAATACATGTGCCGAAGTAAAAGGGGGGTTGGGATTACTCAGTAAGGTCTGTAGAATATATATATGGTATTATTTCATTGTAGCCTATATGTACTGAACAAAAATATAAACTCAACATGTAACAATGTTTCTATACAGTTCATATAAGGAAATCGTCAATTGAAATACATTTATTAGGCCCTAATCTATGGATTTCACGAATGGGCAGGGGCGCAGCCATGGGTGGGCATAGGCCCACACTTTTGGGAGCCAGGCCCAGCCAATCAGAATGACTTTTTCCAAAGGGGCATTATTACAGAAACATAAATACTCCTCAGCTTCATCAGCTGTCTGGGTGGCTGGTCTCAGACTATCCTGCAGGTGAAGAAGCCGGACGTGGAGGTCCTGGGCTGGCGTGGTTACACGTGGTCTGCAGAGGATAGTCGGATGTACTGCAAATTCTCTAAAACATTGGAGGCAGCTTATGGTAGAGAATTTAACATTCAATTATCTGACAACAGCTTTGGGGGACATCCCTGCAGTCCAGCATGCCAACTGCAAGTTCCCTCAAAACTTGAGACATCTGTGGCATTGTGATGTGTGACAAAACTACACATTTTAGTGGCCTTATACTGTCCCCCGCACAAGGTGCACCTGCGTAATGATCATGCTGTTTAATAAGCTTCTTAACATGCCACACCTGTCAGGTGGATGGATTATCCTGGAAAAATATAAATGCTCACTAACAAGGATGTAAGCAAATTTGTGCAACAAATTTGAGAAGTATGAGTAGGGTCTGTAGAAAATGTTCTTTATATTAATTTACTTAAACTACAACCATGTCAAAATGTGCTCCACTTTATACTATTTATCTCATATATAGTAAATGTCTTTAGTTGAGATTTTTCCACGATGTAGTTGTAATTTAACATTACGCAAAGAGGCAAAAATGATTGATTTCATATACGTTTCCACTTTTATTTTGAAAACAAAATCGTAACAGCGGAAGTCTTAATGTTGCTGCGGTGACGCTAATTGAGCTTCGGCTCCATCAATGAGGCACAATCACCCACAAATAATCATGGGACCAATATAATCTCCCCCTTCTTCAGGCACTTCCGGTGAACGTGGCTTGACCATTCTGTACTGTATGTAGACCATATGTTCAATCACATGCATGTACTCATTCGCTGTAGGCCTACTGTACGTTGTGTAGCAAGCACAATTGGTTGCATACTTCACATTAGAGTGGTGCACTATGCCATCCGTGCCAACTTCCTTATTGGAATCTACATGATTTATATGTTTTAACATTTCACCATGTTGTATCAGACAAAAGTCTCTGAATAAAGTGAATCCGGCCATAGTAACATTGTAAGGAAAGCTGCATTTTGCATTTCCACTCATTGCACAGTATTGTATGTATGCAAACTTTGGTCCTGGCCACTCAACTTCTCATGCTACCATAGTTACGTTTTTTTTGTTGAAAAAAGTTAAATAGATTTACTAGCAAAGCAACTGAATTTAACAATACAACTCCCTAGATGCATTTCAATTGAGTTTGTGAAACCTTCATTGGCACAAGAAATTCAATTTCATAATGTTCTATTCAAGACAACACTGAGACATCACACATTTCTGAAATAATCAGTCACTCAAAATTACATACGTTGTAGTGTTTTCCACAAACACTTGTCATTGGACAAAGGGATAGGAAATGCTCATATACATTTGTACTGTAGTTTCACCAGGAATCCAGTGCCATCTTTGTAGTCAATTTACTATGAAAACATGTGCCCAGGGCACTCCTATTGCAAAGCCTGGAGAAAAACACAATCTCATCGTTAGTGTGAAGAGGGATGTCAGCACTAAATTAAAAAAGATAAACAATATGCAGCCAAAAACATTGGAGACTGCAACATCAATCAAGTTGAATAATATTCCCTCCCAGACTTGGATGGAAGACTGGGTTAGATTTAGTGATTTTATCTGATGATTGACCCAGATCAAATAAACCCAAGGATTACATCAGTGGAGACTGGTGGGAGGAGCTATAGGAGGACAGGGTCATTGTATTGGCTGGAATGGAACAGTATCAAACATACGGAATCCACGATAAACCACATTCCATTCCAGTAGCAATGAGCCCGTCCTATAGCTCCTCTCACCACCAGATCACATACACACAAATATACATAGACAATACCAGTCAAAAGTTTGGACACGCCTACTCATTCAAGGGTTTCTTTATTTGTACTATTTTCTACATTGTAGAATAATGAAGACATCAAAACTATGATATAACACTCATGGAATTATGTAGTAACCAAAAAAAGTATTAAAACAAATATATTTATTTTATATTCTTCACAGTAGCCAGTCATTGCCTTGACAGCTTTGCACACTTGGCATTCTCTCAACCAGCTTCATGGGGTAGTCACCTGGAGTGCATTTCAAATAACAGGTGGGCCTGATTAAAAGTTAATTTGTGGATTTTTTTTCCTTCCTAACTCACTTGAGCCAATCAGTTGTTGTGACAATGTAAGGGTGGAATACAGAAGATATCCCTATTTGGTAAAAGACCAAGTCCATATTATGGCAAGAACAGCTCAAATAAGCAAAGAGAAACGACAGTCCATCATTACCTTAAGCCATGAGTGGCGCAGCGGTCTAACAAATCCTTCTGACTTCCGGCGCCGACAGAGATGGCCGCCTCGCTTCGCGTTCCTAGGAAACTATGCAGTATTTTGTTATACTACTGCATGGTCGGAACTAGAAGCACAAGCATTTCGTTACACTCGCATTGACATCTGCTAACCATGTGTATGTGACAAATAACATTTGATTTGGTTCAATTCCAGGCTGTATTACAACCGGACGTGATTGGGAGTCCCATAGGGCGGCGAGCAATTGGCCGAGAGTCGCCCGGGTTATGGTTTGGCCGGGGTAGGCAGTCATTGTAGAAAATAATTTGTTCTTAACGGACTTGCCTAGTTAAATAAAAAATAGTCAGTCAATCCAGAAAATTAAGAACTTTGAAAGTTTCTTCAAGTGCAGTCACAAAACCACCAAGCACTATGATGAAACTTGCTCTCATGAGGACCGCCACAGGAAAGGAAGGCAGTTACCTCTGCTGCAGAGGATAAATTCATTAGAGTTAACTGCACCTCAGATTGCAGCCCACCTCAGATTGAGTTTAGTGGGACTAACACTTTTTTGGTTACAACATGATTCCATGTGTTATTTCATAGTTTTGATGTCTTCACTATTATTCTACAAATGTAGAGAATATTTTTTTTTAATTAAAAAATGTAATGAGTGGGTGTCCAAACGTTTGACTGGTACTGCATATACATCCAAATACACACACGTACCATACATACAGTGAGTGTATTGTTGTAGCTAGCTTGCTATGTTACGACACGGAAGAAAACTTACTGAACTATAAAGCGGAGATATGCCTCAAATCCTATGTTATCTCGCAAAACAAGGGCGACAATCTTCAGGTTATGTTCATATAACTCGCCAGATACTCGCTCGCTCTTCTCTTCATGAAAGGGAAGCGGCAAAAACTCTCGTATAATGC
This sequence comes from Oncorhynchus clarkii lewisi, assembly GCF_045791955.1. Taxonomy (NCBI): domain Eukaryota; kingdom Metazoa; phylum Chordata; class Actinopteri; order Salmoniformes; family Salmonidae; genus Oncorhynchus; species Oncorhynchus clarkii. The sequence goes on along the minus strand of NC_092158.1, from coordinate 17,704,398 downwards.
GCATGCGCATTATAAACACAGCAAAGCAATGTAGGAAAAACACAAGGCGGGACTTCTATAAAATATTTTACACATCCAAGTGTTACAATTACAGTGTAGTGTTAATGCATAGCATCAATCACGTACAAATCAACTTGTTATTGTCTAAAACAATCAGACATCTGAAATCAGAAAATGAATGCAATTTAGTGCAAAGATTGAGAAAACATTTTTTTACAGAACTATAAATTTTATTTGCTTTGTATTTTGCTTACATTACAGTCACAACATCTTACATAGGCTTTACTCAATATAAATCTGAAAATAATTAAAAGTACTTTCATTTTGGTGATACTGTGTTATAGTCAGGATAACATGAGATAAATAATTCCAGACAGAAAGAGATGTTTACAAGAATGGTGACATAAGAAAAAAGACAAACATGATTTCACCTAAAAAGTAATACAGGCAATGGTCACTTAACATACGATATACAATCAAACAACCAAGTAGTACTACTGAGCTGTTGCACAGGGGCTTTTATACATGGAGGGGCAGCAGGTAACATATTTACACAGATCAGTTCATTACAGAGATTCCCTCAGTGAAAAAAGCCTGATATTGCAAACATTAAGAAGGTACAAAGGTTTATTGTTTTGTCTAGTGTACAGAGCACTACCAGATGCCATGGGTTAGGTTACCTGATAGAAGGCTAGGTTTCTCCTGAAATATATAGATTTGATAGGAACTTTTCTGTTCACAGACAGAGCACAACTTTGCTGTTTAGTTTTATTGATAATATAAATGTATTTTTTATGTTACATTTCTCTCTGTTAGAAGACAATCTAAAAACAATTTCCCACCACCCTTCAACATCAGATTAAGGGAGTGAGCTGGGCAGAGCACTTTCAGAGCAGCCTTCTGTTTGTGCTCAACTATTGGAAGCCCTTTGAAACATCCCACTTTGTGGGTTGACAATGGATACCAGGGCTGTATTCAATGAGGGGAGACTCAACAAATGTTACAAATAGAAATGTAACATAGTGCCAATAATTCCAATCCCCTACCTGAAATACCACTATTAGTTCTACACAATACATTTCTATCTGAACGTTCTGTAACATTGCACCCTCCTGAACAGGGCCTAGAGAAATGTGTTTTATTAGGGATGCATCACGCTACTCAAACCAATTGTTGATGCTCCTGTACAGCAATTTTGTAATAACCTCAGCATCCAGCAAGATCAGCCATACAATAAACAAAGTTTTCAGTGCATAGGGATGATTACAGCTGTAAAAAGGATGTGTGATGGTGTATAACATGGTCATGCTCTTTTGGACAAGGGCAATCTATATCAACAAACGCCTGCTTTTTGATAGATCTTGAACGTGTTTTAATAAGTATGTGTGCGTCTTCAACAACATTGGGGGAAACAATTGACAACGTAGTAAAAGTCCTTCAATGCCCTGAGCAGACTGGGGAACGTAAGGCAAAGGTATCCTGGGGGGAAATAAATCTACTAATAACAGTATTTTAAAAACAACACGCAAACACACACAAGACTCACCCCAATACAAAAACAGAGAGGGATTGGCTTTGTGAGGGGGAAATGTAGCCTGGCTGGCACGACCCACATGACTCACAGCACAGGGACAGCTGTCGTACACTGGTCTGGAAAGAAGGCCATTAATGCAATATTCACTCAGAAATTGAGCGATGGCTTTGATTGGTTCAATCAAATGTGATTTTTCCCCCTCAGAGGTTGAGACCTCTCGTTGTTTTTAAAATACAACCAATGTAATGGGGCTGTGTGGCCATGCATGTTGGAGTTTTAGTGAGAATAATACAGAAGAGAACCAACCAGTAAAAACACAGCCCTCTTCATTATTGACGCATTGTGCCAACATGGAGGAGCCATTCCAGACTGAAGTCAGGAGGACTTGAGAGTTGTGTGTTAGCCAGACTAGTGGACATGATAATACGAGTTTTAGAAACACCACCCAGATGCTGTTGAATACATACTTGATGGGCAGAGTTAGTGTGACACACAGAGGCCAAATCATGTGTTACCTGGTAGCCTAATCCATGATGACATTGTAGAAAAATGTTACCATGCCCAATCATCAGCTCACTGTAGACTAAAGGCACTCTGCTATGCTAAAATAGTTGCAGTGCTCCTGACATACGGTGATACTATGGCTAGATTCATTATCCAATCAAACAATCTGTCCCTTGACAGTGATCCAACACTATTCTACATACATTACTCTACATCTTTGTTATTCACAAAGAAGTTAAAGTAGGGTCACTTAGATTCCAATATTCCTATTTATCTAATAAGTGGACAACTTTCCTAACTTCACAATTCATTTAGAGTTTAGAGTACCATAAGCACTTTAGCAGAGTAAATAACTTGGATTTGATATTGTGGAACTTTACCCTGCCTGAAAGTGTCAGAAACAGGACTGTATGCTACCCCAAAACACAGTTTGGTGAATGCAAATTTAAATAGTTAACAATTATTTGTTTAAAAATGGTAAATAGAATCCATATCCATGATAAAATCAAAAGTGGGAATTTAGAATTTGTTCTTAGAAATTTTTATAAGCACAAGTTGAAACGGTGGTTGAGGAAAATAAATAGTGGGGGTATCTTGTGGACTACAGTAAAAGCTAGCAACTGTAGAGATATCAGCATCATGATTAGAACCTGGGCTACTAACTGAAGAATCATCAGAAATGATTAAAACATGTTAATATCACACCAGAGAGAAGGAGAGGGACAAACAGAGCCATAATAGGATGGTAGAAAAAAAAATACATTAGAAGAAAAAACAACACATGTAAAAATACCTATTATCAAAAAAAGTGTGTACGGTAAGTCTAAAACAACCCCCTTCCAAAAACACAAACAAACTGTGCTATTCCACTCAGTCAGAGGGTGCACCGAAACCAAGAACTGGTTAAAACCCAAATCCTGGTCCCGCTCGTTTGCTCTACCCTTGCACTTCTTTCTCTGCCAAGTTTCTCCCACAATCCTTGTTTTTTCAGGCAGGCATGGGGACAGCCCCTCCCTTCAACCAAGGCTGTTCCCACTAACTGTGAAGAAGGAGCAGCACCAGCGCCATAGCAATTAATGTCCCTTAGTTCTCCCAATGCTAGAGCTCTGAGGCTGGGTAAGCATTGCACAGGGCTGTCCTTGCCTCCTGGTGCTGGGTCTAGCTAGGTAACAGTTGACGGGGCAGTCCACTCTCCTCCCAATCCAATGTCTATGGGGATAGCTAGCCTGGGAGACCGAGAAACCAAGGACCTCCAGGGATCACCACCACTCGCCAGTACCAATGTTTAGCTCTGGGGCTTGGGGAGAAAGGGGGCCACCCTTTCAGTCTCCCAGGAACGAGTTCTCTCTGCGCTGGGTGAGAGGCAAATCGAGAGAGCCCTTGGACCTAGCCTAGCAGTTGATGGAGGGACAGTCTGTCTTTCCCGCCGAGCTGATGATCCTCATGAGGCAGCGTCCAAACTCCTCCAGGATCATCCTCTCTGCGGTGGCCTGGGGCTGCTGGTTCAGCTCTGCCTGCTCAGCCTGCTCCAGCAGACACTCGCATGTCACCTCCGCCACCTCCTTCGTCACAAACGTATAGGGCATCCTGGTTGAGAGAGGATGAAGAGATTAGCCACTGCTCTAGAACAAGATACAGCATAGATGGGGAGTACAGAACCGAGGCTGGAGAGAGGGGGAGCCGAGGCTGGAGAGAGGGGGAGCCGAGGCTGGAGAGAGGGGGGTGAGAGGGAGGTGGCGTTAAGAATAGAAAAAATAAATCTAGAGAAGATGCGTTGAGGAGAGGGGGTAGGTAGAGGGGGTGAGTAGAGAGGGGGTGAGGCTGGAGAGGGCGAGTGTAGAGAGGGAGGGAGTCTTACCTCCCCCCTCCGCTGGTGATGGCGGGAGTGGTCCGTGTAAGCAGGTCTGAGATCTGTGATGACAGCTTGGTCTTGGCTGCCGTCTGTTGTTGAACTCTGACCTCAGCTGCGTCGGCCAGGTGCATCAGAGTCTTCCTCTCAGGGCTCTCTTCAAAGTTCTTACAGCCCACACACTTACAGGTAGACGAGCACATGATCTTGGCCTGGCAGAGAGAGTCTCAATAAATAAGCAGGCGTGACCAAGAACGTGGTGTGCTACTAGTAGGTCGGACCAGAAGCCTGCACCCACCGCTTCAGGGATAAGACTGGCCACCCCTGATGTAAAGTGGCGTGCAACATATAATAGAACAGAGTACAATGTTATAGTCCACCCTGGACTTGAATAGTCTTTACGACCAGGTCCACCTCTACAAGGCAGCAATCCCAACTTTTGCCAGGACCCTGAAGGAAGTCACCCTCAACCGCAGCCCCAGCACCTCACACAGGAGCAACAGATATCCCGCCAAGACACCATCCCAGACCTGCGAGACCCCTTCCAGAAGGACCTGCATCAAGAAAAGCCACGCCAAGAGGACATACACCCAGATCACAGCCCTTACCTCCAACCAGCTGAGACCCCCCCCCAAACAAACCCTGGCCACACCCTATATGCCCCCCCCCCCCAAACAAACCCTGGCCACACCCTATATGCCCCCCCCCAGTCACAACTAGTTAAATAAAATAATAAAACAACTCCTGGAGCTCTGTTGCACGCTGGGTATGTACATAGTAAATGGTAGGCGTCGAGGAGACTCCTATGGTAGGTACACCTACAGCTCGTCCCTTGGCAGTAGTACTGTAGATTACTTTATCACTGACTTCAACCCAGTCTCTCAGAGTGTTCAGTCAGCCCACTGACACCCCTATCAGCAAAATCATAGTTATGATTGAATATTGCTCTGTTCAAGTAGAGGCATCAAAGCCAAAGGAACTGAATAATATTAAGAAATGCTATAGATGGAATGAAAGTAGTGTAGAAACCCACCGGGAAAAAAACGAACAATTAGGCAACAGCAAATTCAATTCCTTTTAGATAACTTCCTGGACAAAACATTTCACTGTATTTAGTGAAGGTGTAAACTTGGCAGTACAAAGCCTAAACAGTATATTTGACATTTCAGCTTCCTTATCAAACCTAAAAATTGAGAGCAGGCAACCTAAGAAAATAAAAAAAAACTCTGACAAATGGTTTGATGAAGAATGCAAAACCTACGAAAGAAATTGAGAAACCTGTCCAACCAAAAACAGATGCAGAAAACCTGAGCCTACACCTTCACTATGGTGAATCATTGACACACTACAGAAAAAGGAACATCACGTCAGAAATCAACACAATGTAATTCAAGAATCCATGGAATCTAACCACTTCCGGGAAAATTGGAACAAACACGAAGAGTTAGTTAATTCAGAAAGTATTCAGACCCCTTCACATGTTCCACATTGTTACATTACACCCTTATTCTAAAATGGATTAAATACAATCCTCAATCTACAAACAATAACCCATAATGACAAAGCGAAAACAGGTTTATGGACTTTTTTGTTGTTGTTGCAAAACAGAAATACCGTATTTACATAAATATTTAGACCCTTTGCTTTCAGACCTGAAATTGAACTCAGGTGCATCCTGTTTCCACTGATCTTCCTTGAGATGTTTTTATAACTTAATTTGGAAAGGCACACACCTGTCTATATAACGTCCCACAGTTGACAGTGCATATCGGAGCAAAAACTAAGCCATGAGGTGGAAGGAATTGTCCATAGAGCTCAGAGACAGGATTGTGTCGAGGCACAGAACTGGGGAAGGGTACAAAAAAAATGTCTGCAGCATTGATGGTCCCCAAGAACACAGTGGCCTCAATCGGGGGATTGTTGAAGAAATGAGTCTCCCTCACTTGATTAGAATATTATACGACAAGCGATGCTCTCCATCCAACCTGAAAGAGCTTGAGACGATTTGCAGAAAAGAATGGGAGAAACTCTAAATACAGGTGTGCCAAGCTTGTAGTGTCATACCCAAGAAGACTCTACGCTGTAATCGCTGCCAAAGATGCTTCAACAAAGTACTGAGTAAAGGGTCTGAATACTTACGGAAATGTCATATTTCCATTTTATTTTTTATAAAAGTTTGCTAAAATTTCTAAAAAACAGTTTTTGCTTTGTCATTATGGGGTATTGTGTGTAGATTGATGAGGGGGGAAAAACAATTGAATCCATTTTAGAATAAGGCTGTAATGTAACAAAATGTGGAAAAAGTCAAGGGGCCTGTATACTTTCGGAATGCACTGCATCTATTCAAAATGGAGATGTATGGATAACCACTTCTCCAATCCTTTTGGTTCTATAATAAAATTCAAACAGCAAAAAACATGTCCATGATCAAATACATATCTTAGAATAAGCTATTAAAGAATACCAGAACCAACTGGACTCTCCAATTACAACAGACCACGTATTCACCCTGCACACCCTAATTTACACAAACTATACGTACCTCGGCCTAAACATCAGCACCACAGGCAACTTCCACATGGCTGTGAACAATCTAAGAGACAAGGCAAGAAGGGCCTTCTACGCCATCAAAAGGAACATAAAAATCAACAACCCAGTCAGGATCTGGAAAAAAAAATACTTGACTCAGTTTTAGAACCCCTTGCCCTCTGCGGTTTGGGTCCGCTCACCAACAAAAATAATTCACAAAATGGGACAAACACCAAATTGAGACACTGCATGAAGAATTCTGCAAAAACATCCTCCATGTCCAACGTAAAACACCAAATAATGCATGCAGAGCAGAATTAGGCCGATATCCCCTAATTATCAAAATCCAGAAAATAAACGTTAAATTCTACAACCACCTAAAAAGGAAGCGATTTCCAAACCTTCCATAACAAAACCATCACCTACAGAGAGATGAACCTGGAGAAGAGTCCCCTATGCAAGCTGGTCCTGGGACTCTGTGCACAAACATAAACACACCCCACAGAGCCCCAGGACAGCAACACAATTAGACCCAACAAAATCATGAGAAAACAAAAAGATAATTACTTGACACATTGGAAAGAGTTTACAAAAAAAGAGAACAAACTAGAATGCTATTTGGCCCTAAACTGACTGACCCAAAATTAAGGAAAGCTTTGACTATGTACAGACAGTAGCATAGCTTTGCTATTGAGAGAGACCGCCGTAGGCACATAGTGCACATTGCCCACAAAATGAGGTAGAAACTGAGCTGCACTTCCTAACCTCCTGCCAAATGTTTGACCATATTAGACACATTTTTCTCTAAGATTGGGGTGGCAGGTAGCTTAGTGGTTAGAGCGTTGGTCCAGTAACCGAAAAGTTGCTGGATCGAATCCCGACAAGGTAAAAATCTGTCGTTCTGCCCTCGAACAAGGCAGTTAACCCATTGTTCCCCGGTAGGCCATCATTGTAAATAAGAATGTTCTTAACTGACTAGTTAAATAAAAAAATAAAAATAAAGATTGCACAGATCTACAAAGAATTTGAAAATAACTCATATCTGCAGGGTGAAATACCAGTGTGCCATCAAAGCAGCAAGATTTGTGACCTGTTGCCACAAGAAAAGGCAACCAGTGAAGAACAAACACCATTGTAAATACAACCCATATTTATGTTCATTTATTTTCCCTTTTGTACATCATTACAACACTGTTCATAGCCATAATATGACATCTCCATTGCTTTGAAACTTTTGTGAGTGTAATGTTTACTGATTGTACCATTTCACTTGCTTGACACACAGAGAGTGAGAGAGAGACAGACACAGAGAGAGAGAGACAGACACAGAGAGAGAGAGACAGACAGAGAGACAGACAGAGAGAGAGAGACAGAGACAGAGACAGAGAGAGAGAGAGAGAGAGAGACCCACCTCGTAACACTCGCAGTAGTTCTTCAGGCAGCCTGAGCGTTTACAGTTGCAGCCTTTGCTGTGTCTGCGGTCCGACTCGCCCTCTTTACCTTTACCGATCTTGGGCTTGAACGCCTCCGGGTTACGGTCCAGACATGCCTGGGGAAATGATACACTCCTTTTAAAACAACTCTGTACACAAGGAGTCAGATATAACAGACAGTTATTTATTACACAAGGCCAAATCATATCACGAATCAAAGAGCACATTTGTCACACCAAGCTTTTCTTTCACACAAAGGAAGAATAAGGTGAGACAAATAAAGTTGAGTCAAATCTGAGGTCTTGTTCCTCACCTTGATGGCTTTAGCTCGGTCCGTCTCGTGTTCCAGGTTGTTGAAGCAGTTGGTACAGTTACAGTTCTGACAGAACTCCCCGTTGGCAAAACAGTCACAGTACCTGCAGAGAGAGCATTCAGACACAACATAGACAGCTAGAGGTTAGGCCCATCTCAAATGACGTCTACACGTCTAAATACAGGACATTTACTTTTTAAAGCAGGAATCCTGTTAAACATCAATAGTTGAGTTCCCTGTAAGTTATTATAGTACGTACAGTTTGAGACACTGAGATTTGGTGCAGTTACAGGGCTTCCGTGGTCTGAAGGCAGCGCCTGATGTTGATAAGCTGTGGGAGAAGGGAATATGCTTATAATTAGTCAGGGCAGTGAGTTTATTACAACGTTGTCATAACATTTCATATCAAAAGGAATTTAAAACCTTCAAACAAAGGTGCTTTATTGTACTGACTTATTCTACTGGCAAGGACTTCTTTGCCATCAAACCACAGATCTCCAGCTGGGAATTTCCTGTGTGGTGTTGTGCTTACCCATTGAGAGGCAGTCTGGCCTGAGTCTGGATGCCTGTAGGGGTGGAGAACCCAGAGCTGCTGGCCAGAGTCACATACGCCGACTGCTGGAGCTGGAGAAGGGAGAGAGAAGTGTGAGAGCACAAACACACACGTTTAAAATGCATTCAACACACATTCCAGCCCTGTACCTGTGTGACGTATTGTGCGGGCAGCACGGCGTAGCCCATGTTCCCAGAGCCAGGGGCAGGCGCCAATACGGTACCCGGGGGTAGATTGGTGAGGTTGGGCTGAATCTGGGGTAGCGATGTGGCGGGCATGATCAACCTTTGCTGGGTCTGAGTGGTCAGCACCTGGCCTGACGATGTCAAGGGCTTAGGCACCACCTGAGAGAGGAGGAGAACAATGAAGGTTCGTTCAATTACACTCACCTTATTGATAGTGCATGTTGTCGTGGCTGAGTGAATGTATGATTAGGGGAGCAATTCAATCTGTAAGTAAGTAGTGTGTTCGTGTCACGTGTGTTTCACCTGCTTCATTGTCTGTGCTGGGACAATGGGGACAGACATCCTGACTTGGGTTGTGTTGACCACCATGGGCTTGGCTATGGAAGGAAAACAGGTCATTATATACCGTTGTATATACACTATATATTTATGGCACTGTTTGGACCTAAAATCCTTTCCCTGCCACTCTGTATGGATGGTGAGTTGGGAGTCTGGCTCCTACCTGTCATGGATGAGTTAGTGATGGGGCTGCCGGCATGTCCCGTGCTGCTGCCCGTGGTGGCAGTGACCAGCCTGACGTAGTGGAAGCGGCTGCCTGGCACCTGGATCTGCTGCACGTTGGATGGGGTGGACAGGGGAAAGATGGTCTTAAATTGGGGGGCGCCCACCCCTCCCACCGTCACAGTCTGCACAGGCTTCATGGTCTGCGAGGAGGGGAGAAAACAGTCAAGATTATTTCCAAGAGCATCAGCAGTAGCATACCTGATGATCAAGGTCTTGGTGATTAGTTGGCTAGTTGAATCAGGTGTTCCAGTGTTTGAATAAAACAAAAAATGTGCAGTTCTGGGGGTCAGAGAGGACCACAGTTGAGAAACACTGTTATAAAAGCTAGTTGTAGCTGCGCAGTAGAATGGGTTGAGACTACCTTGGCTGGGGAGGTGGCTGTAGACTGTTGTAATAGTATCTGATGTCCCAGGTGGGCCATGTTGAGAGGCAGAGACACTGACTTCTGAGGGGAGTTGGGGACCTGTGAGGCCACCGACACCACCGTCAACTGTCACACAAAGAGAAAACAGAATGATATGTTTACTAATACATGTCAATAGCTCCAAGTTGTCATCCAAACACAAAATGGGAGAAAACTCAGGACCCCACTCACTGGCCCAGACATGGTATAGTTTCTAAATGGATTGGGGTCATGCGGGACCTATAGGTTGGCATGCTTTCTCTTTATATGCAGCTATTAAATATGCTAGATTTGGTTATTATGATATGTATTAAATAGTGGTGTAATATTCACTGAGTGTACAAAACATTAGGAACACCTGCTCTTTCCATGACAGACTGACCAGGTGAATCCAGGTGAAAGCTACGATCCTTTATTGATGTCACCTGTTAAATACACTTCAATCAGTGTAGATGAAGAGGAGGAGGCAGGTTAAATAAGGATGTTCAAGCCTTAAGACATGGATTGTGTTTGTGTGCCATTTAGCAGGTGAATGGGAAAGAAAATATTTAAGTGCCTTTGAATAGGGTATGGTAGTAGGTGCACCGGTTTGAGTGTGTCAAGAACTGCAATGCTGCTGGGTTTCACACTCAACAGTTTCCTGTGTGTATTCAGAATGGTCCACCACCCAAAGGACATCCAACCAACTATGACACACCTGTTGGAAGCACTGGAGTCAACATGGGCCAGAATCCCTGTGGAACGCTTTCGACACCTTGTAGAGTACATACCCCAACGTATTGAGGCTGTTCTGAGCACAACTCAATAGTGGGAAGGTGTTCCTAACGTTTTGTACAATGCAGGTCATTACTCTATTATTTAGAATTTAAAATGTATTAACTGCATTCATTTTTGTTTCTAAAGTATGTCCTTTTGAGATGATTTTCAAAAAAAAAAATGTATCATCTCAAAATAGGACAATGCTCCTTTAAGAGAATTGGCTTCAAAAGATATTGACCTGGCTACGGTAGACTAGCCAAGACAAATGCTAAAGTGTATTTTGCAGACTATCAACAGTAGCCAGTATATTGCTAGTATGTTCACTTTTTCAAATCACTTTCCTTAGTTAAAATAAATAAGCTGAGCGAGTAGATTGATGGGTGCTTGTTTTTGCTCTGGAAAGCTTGCGCTGTGCCGTGCTTGCGCGTGTCGAACTCTTGTACTTCTCAAGACGTTGTGACTTACGGCAGCGTGGTGGTGCTTTAGTGAATGGCTAATCATAATCATATTGCGCAAATAGAAATAACATGACTTTTACGTATGTAGTCTTCAATGGTAGACTGCGACAGAGCAAGTATACGTTGAACTGGAACGCAAAAAGGAGATCCACTGACTGGAAATGCGTTTACTGGCCCCGGGCCAGTAGGCCACTCTAATGTCAGACCCTGAAACTGCACTGGTTCTCTCTCCCTCACTCAAAGTGGGGTCAGAGGGATTGAGTGGCAGCATGTCTGACCTTGCTGGGCGACTTGAGGGGGGAGATGGCGATCTTGCTGCTGGAGCCGAGGGTCTCAGAGAGGGTGATGGTCCGTGGGGGGGTCACCGGGCTGCTTGTGGACAGGACCCGACCTGGGTGGGTGGGGTTAGGGAAGGACACAGAATCACAACGATAAGGTCAGAAACAATTGGGGCAGGGATCAAAGTCTATATACATTTCTATGGCTCAAAGCAGTTATAATAGTCTGAACTTTCAATTACACAGCTATCCATGGGTGTGTGTGGCACATTGGAAACCAAGCATTCTTTCTATGAAGATGTCAATATGAAGAGCATGTCAGGGGGATTACCTGTAATGACATTGGATACTGATGTCTGGGCAGTCAGACCTTTGTTGTTGACAGCTTTAGTGAAGACAAACTTGATTGGTCCAGCCGAAGACACCTGAGTTTTCTTAGCAATCTATTGAGAAACATGTTCATTTACCTTCACTGCACAAACTACAGCTTAGAGATCAAGCCCAGACCTATAAAGCCCGTCAACATCATCCACCATAAAAAATTGTTATAGTATTTGCTTCAGAATGTTTATTTAGTAATTTCAACACTTAGGTTTGGACATGCCAATAAATGTATTTTTTCTCTATGTAAATAGCAATGATGTGGAATTGTAACCCCTCCTTTCACCAACCAAGTAAATGCATGTGAGTGTACTTGAAATGAAGATGATCACATAAGGTGTTTGTGGAGGGGTTACAGTTGGGGATTGATTTCCAGCCTTATAAGGCTCTTCATGACAACACATAGCTAAATGAATCTCCTCACTACACACAGCATAGTAAAGACACTGAATTACTTTCTGATGAATTGCGCAAAGAATCCAGACCCTTGAGACAAAAAGGTAAACAAGTCAATAAACAAGTAAACAAACAGGTCTCACCTGTACAGTCTTCAGCTGCTGGGCCTGCAGGGTGGATACCTGACTGGCCGAGCTGACCGTCACCACCTTGAAATGCTGCGGGTTGGCCTTGGCCTCCCCCAGACCCTGCACTGAGGCAGACTTGGAGCCTGTGTGGGGCAGCTGCAGCACAATAGGCTGGCCAGACTTTCCTATGGCCGTCACCATGAACTGCTGGCCCCCTGGAGTAGTGGTAGTGGTGGTGGTGCCTTGGGACCTAGTGGTGTCTGCGCCTGGCGATGAGGCCACCTTGTTGAGGATGATCTGGTGGTTGGCTGAGAGGGTGAAGGGGGCTGAGAGCTTCTGTAAGCCCCCCGAGGTGAGACTAACCCGGGAGAGGCTGCTGGTGGTTTTAGGGGTGGTTGAGGTTAGGGTGGAGGCTGTGGCAGGTCGCAAGGTGAGGGAGGAGGATGAAACCGTGGAAGAGGTGAGGAGGAGCTGGGTAGCAGAGGTGGTGCTACAGAGGGTGGAACCTGTGGGGGTGGAGGTGGTCCCGGCTTGGGTCAGCTGGGTTGGAGGGGCGTCCGAACACAGGCTTACGATCTCTGGGACAGCGGGCACATCTGTTTCCATGGGGACTGGTGAGTCGTCACTAGGCTGTGATTGGCCAGAGGCTGCAGGGGACTCGGCGGGGGGGTCGTCATCCATGATGATGGCCTCTGTGTCCATGATCTCATCAGGGAGCAGACTGTTCAGCTCTGGCGACACCACGTCCATGTCTGCAGGTTTACACTCAGCTCAGTCACTACTGGAAACAGAACAGGAAGCATCAGAATGTCAGTCCAATAGCTCCACCAAGCCATTGGATGTGTTAAACAACTGTTCTTTCAGTAGAATGACTGACAGGAAAGTACCAGTACATTATAAAACAGATATAGATAGCTGCTACTTGGGCTAAAAACGTGCATTTCTAACAATAGGCTTTTATACCTCTTGGTTAGTGCCCATAAGCAATTGTTAGGCAACCAAGAACAATTACAAAAGTATTTTCTATGTGAACAAAATACAGTGAGAAGCCTAAAACAGAATGACCAATTCCTGCATATGATGTTGCACACACACCACTGCAAAGACAATGGAAGGCGCAAATCACCATGGATTTGAATGATGTTATTCACAATATACAGCCAAAACATGCAGTGTGTGACATTAGTGAATATATTAGATTTATACATCTACTATCAAAAACACAAGCGCAAATACACCAAATAGTTTCAAAGACAGCGATGAATTCATAAGCAATGAAAAGGGTGTTACAGAACACACACACAGGCAATAGAAAATCAAGTACTTGACGTTACAATATAAATTCATAAATAATCTGTTTAGCTAGCATTAGCAGAGTTGCAATGGCTCTGCAGCGGTAACTAACAGTGCTTTCTATGGTCGTTAACACTAGCTAGCTAGCTAAACGAAGCTGAATACGCTAACGTTAGTTTAGCTAGCCACCAAGAACAATAACAAACATGTTTATGCAACGACGTTATGATCCTAACTTTGATTGCAACACAACTAGATCAAAAGCCTACTTTGCAACACAATCCGCCGAATCTCGAACGGTGCCAATTAAATAGTTTGGCTAACATGTCATGGATTGCATAGCGGAGGTGTAGATAGCTGGTTAGTTAGCTTGGCTAGGCCGCTTTGGACATCCCAGAAAATGAATCTTTGTCCTACCTCCGGCATACGCAAAATAAGACAGATAGGATAATATACAAGTTGATAAACTAGGGGGGGGGGGTCGATGTTCATCCCCTCAATTTTCGATAGGATATATGATCGGGGCCTGCTTTTTGTTCTCAACTATTAAGCAGCCTGTCAAAATCATGAATTTGTGACAGGAGCAGCACTGTGAAAACGACCAGCTATAGCTTGCTAGCTACGTTTCTATTTTCAGGCCGGGTTGGATTTCGAAATATCCGCCATTTTCACCTCGTCATGAGTTCAACTAAAGAGATGAGAGGAAGAACGAGCAATAGATATGAACGCCCATGTCAGGAATCTTGTTTACCAATAAAGTAATGGGGTCACAGCTTGCGATAGATTACCTGGTAGTGCAACACAGTAATAATATTAAGAGTTCTCCGCCTTGTGTCACATACTGTAACAAGCCTTATGAGCATGTAAATACTTGCATGATACTCTGTGTACTATACAACTTACGTAAATAACGTCACGAATAATACATCTAAATTCTCTCAAATGTCCACATGTGAAAACAACTGGTGAACTGTTATGTGTTTTTGGTAAACCTATTCAAATGTAGAATAATAACATTCATTAGACCAACACTTAATAGTCATTTGTCAAATAACAAACCCCCAGAGACCTAAATCAAATGGGGATATGACTTCCTTTTGGAAGAAAGAAACCTTGAGAGGAACCCTCGACGTAATCATCTGACTATTTGACAGTCAAAGCCCCAGCTGCCTTCAAGTCATTTCACAAAGCAGACACACAGACTATACTAGGAAGGTATTTTTCCGTCTAGCAAATATTGAATAGACAGGATTACTACAGCGGCATTAACCTCTGGAAGCTAAACAATGACAAGCCCGAATGGCAAACTGGCTTAGCAAAATCAGAAATTGCTGTCCATCTGTCGGAGTGCTGGAAACTATCTAGAGGGCTGCATTTGCAATGAATTTTAGGTAATTATAGGTCACACAAAGCTACAGGCTGAATAATCAATGTAACTCTCAAACATCAGTAAAATAATAATTATCTATGAAATATATGCAACGTTAGTTTCCTTTATCCGAATGAATGGTGAATAAAGTGAATGGATATTTTCCAACTTCATATTGCTTCAACAACATGAATCCTATAACAAAGCTACGTTAGCTAACTAGAATAAGGTATTTCCACAGTTTGTAAGTACATACTACAAGTAACGTTACTATATATTGTATCTTCATATGCTGCTAGCTGTCTGCTAACTGGCCAAATTGATATCATCAGCTGTTAGCTAGCTAGCAAGCCTAGCCAGCAGCAACACAAAGTATTGCCCCTTTCACACAGCGAACAGATTCTTACGTGGTTTGTCTTTCCCCTTGAAGCTATTCTTTTTAGTGTCTCGAAACGCCTTAACTCACATACTCTTTCACCGGTCCATACAGGCGGAGCAACATATCGGTAAAAAGCACAGAAACGTAGACGATTGTTCAAAATACCGCGCCGAGCGCCATTTCACCCCCAACATCCCATAATAATGTCACGCACTCCTTGACAACCACATGGCGCGTCATTGATCGAAGTACTTCCGGCCTCGCTCTCAGCGTGTGATAGATCTACACAACAACTCGGTAGGCACTGACAAAATAAAGGAAACACTTGAGTAAATGAGGGTTATAAGAGCGAGTCAAATTGTATTAACCTGAGCCGCGGTGCACCAAATTATGTATATATACACACTAGATTTCTAATAAGGGGCGCTATGCGCCGTCATCATTTGTTAACGTTTACATTCGTTTTTGCCACATTTATTATATTACAGACAACTTCATGCATACTGTTAAATGATATTATGTGAGCTAAACAGAAAAAATATAAGTATAATTTTTAGAGATGACTAATGTTACAGGCCCAACTGCAACAAAAAAATACATGTAATTTTGTCCTTGAAACATAAACTACTCTTACTAGGGAGTGCCAATATGTCCGACCGTTGGCTCCAAAGCCAATACACTGCTTCAGCAATTCACTGATTACATACGTCATAGTTACTAGTCTAGACCCATGACGCAAACGGGTAAAAGAGGTAAGGGAGTTGGCCATCCTCAAATCGAACAGTAATCTGCGCCAGCTGGGCATGTTATCAAGGTAGCAATGATGCATCGTCCAGAAACAAAAATGTATTTTCCATCAAACATATGTTCTTATTGTCGATCCTTTTTTCATTGGGAAGGCAGAAAAAGCGTTTTTTTTAATCAAAAGCAATAACATTTGCATGTGAAAACATAATCCTACTCAATGTGGTTATGGTGTTATCCCTCTGGGCACAGACGTCAAATCAAGGTCTATTCCACGTTGTTTCAACGTCATTTAAATGAAGTGAAAACGACATTGATTCAACCAGTGTGTTCACAGGGGGATACTTTGTATTCCATGTTGTAAGAGCAGCTTCTTGGGAACACAGCAATTTATTTCATGAGGATAGGATTTACCATTGCTGAGATTTTTTTGAAGTGATCGGAAAAGGTCGAAAAGGTTGCGGACAGGTCATTGATAATCTGTTATCAATAAGGCACCTGTCTGAAATCTTAAATTCAACACTTTTTGTCCAATATTTCCACATAGGGTGGTCATATTGTTATGACATTTTCAGGGCTGGTGTAGAACACAGAGATGATTCAAATACAAGTAAAATGTATTAAATGAATATGCGGTATTATGCAAATTAGGTAGTTAATATGCTAATTAAAACAGTATGGAAAACATCATTACAGTAACTCAAGCCCAATAATTTAAGGTAGGGTGGTAATATAATTAACACATTCCTCAGTGTCCACATCACTAAGGAATTATTATGGTCCACACACACCCACACTGTCTTGAAGAAGGTACGACAACGCCTCTTCCCCCTTCAGGAGGCTGAAAATATTAGGCATTGGCCCTCAGATCCCCAAAAAGTTATACAGCTGCACCATTGAGAGCATCTTGACTGGCTGCATCACTGCCTGGTATGGCAACTGCTTGGCATCTGACCGCAAGGCGTTACAGAATGTAGTGCGTACGGCCCAGTACATCACTGGGGCCAAGCTTCCTGCCATCCAGGACCTCTATACCAGGCAGTGTCAGAGGAAAGCTAAAAAAAATGTATCAAAGACTCCAGTCACCCAAGTCATAGCCTGTTCTCTCTGCTACCGCACGGCAAGCGGTACCAATGCACCAAGTCTGAAACTGAATGAAAAAGGAAACAGCACACTGCTCTTGATAGTATCACCAATCTTTAATAAGCTTACGTATCAGCCACACGGCCTTCATCAGAGCTTTTGGGATTTTTTGAAAGTTACATCATTATGTGGATCTGGCCCCACCCACATCCGTTCTACACATCGAAGGGGGTTGGAGGCAAAGGAAAAATAAATAAGTGCTACCAAATATAACAATATGCATTTCATAAATATTACAAAAGTGTATGAATAAGGCGTATTAAACACATCTGTAAAATCTCAATGAGGACATAGCAAGTTTTCATTAGTCATAGGGTACATCATACGAAAAACGTCAGAATAACAAGAGACACATATTTCATGTGCAAATTCACAACATAACATACATAGGCATTTCATCATTAAGTCCTTTAGGAAATAATGTCTGGAGGGTGAAAATCCAAAAACATTCTCTTTTACTCAGAGTATTATTAATATCTCCTCCCCTGTCTGATATCTTAACTTTCTATGCCACAAAATCTAAAGGTGGAAATGTCATGCCAAGTCTGAAACTAACAGGACCATGAAAAGCTTCTACCCCCAAGCCATAAGACTGCTAAATAGTTAGTTAAATAGTTAACCAAATAACTACCCGGACTATCTGCATATACCCTTTTTACACTGACTTTTTTGATTCATCACATATGCTGCTGCTACTGTTAATTTGCTATCCTGTTGCATAGTCACCCTATTCCTGGTTATATGTACATATCTACCTCAATTACCTCATACCCCTGCACATTGACTCAGTACTGCTACCCCGTGTATATAGCCAAGTTATCGTTACTCATTCTGTATTTATTCCGTAAATTCGTATTTTTTAATTATTTCTCCATTTTTCTCTCTGCATTGTTAGGAAGGGCCTGTATGTAAGTAAGCATTTCACTGTTAGTCTACACCTGTTGTTTATGGCACATGTGACAAATAAATATGTATTGATTTTTAGCCTCCCACCAGGGTAACCTGGGACAGATAATCTAACCCCCTCAGTATATTGAAAGCAGGTGCTTCTGCACAGGTGTGGTTTTAGTTAATTAAAATCCCATCATGCTTAGTATCATGTATAACAATTTACAGTTGCCCAATATTTTGGCTACCATGGCTAGAATAAGAGATCTCAGTGACTTTGAAAGAAGGGTCTTAAAGGCGCATTGAAACTGTTCTGGCGGCTCATGGTGGCTCAATGCCCTATAAAGGCGCTCTATGCTGGTGTTTCCATTATTTTGGCAGTTACCTGTAGAGCAGTAAGGCTGAACAGTTCACAAAAATAAAAATTTTGGAATATAAATCAATAATTAGTTATTTGGTCACATTTAACCGCTGATGTAACAACATGTACATACAGTAGTCAATGTAAAAACACTGAATTCAGAATAGGCTAAACACCATCTTTAGCGTTCCCAGGCTGGGGCCCTGGGGCCTCTGCCCTCATGGTCTTGCAGGCTCTCTGTACCACACTGCTACTGTGACAAAGATAGAGAGATGGGCCACGTCTCAAATCAAATTGTATTTGTCACATGCGCCGAATACCACAAGTGTAGACTTTATCGTTATATGCTTACTTACGAGCCCTTTCCCACAAATGCAGTTAAAAAGTATACAAATTAACAAATATTAAAAAAAAATAGTAACACAATAAAATAACACAATAAAATAACTATAATGAGGCTATTTACAGGCATGCACCCTATTCCCTTTATATACAGTGGAAAGAAGAAGTATATGAACCCTTTGGAATTACCTGGATTTCTGCATAAATTGGTCATCAAATTTGATCTGATCTTCATCCAAGTCACAACAATAGACAAACATAGTGTGCTTAAACTAATAACACACACATTATTGTATTTTTCTTGTCTATGTTGAATATATCATTTAAACATTCACAGTGTTTGTTGGAAAAAGTATGTGAACCCCTAGGCTAATGACTTCTCCGAAAGCTAATTGGAGTCAGGTGTCAGCTAGCCTGGAGTCCAATCAATGAGAAGAGATTGGAGATGTTGGTTAGAGATGCCTTGTCCTATAAAAATGTTTTCACAAAATTGAGTTTGCTATTTATAAGAAGCATTGCCTGATGTGAATTATGTCTTGAACAAAAGAGATCTCAGAAGACCTAAGATTAAGAATTGTTGACTTGCATGAAGCTGGAAAGGGTTACAAAAGTATTTCTAAAAGCCTTGACGTTCATCAGCCCACGGTAAGACAAATTGTCTATAAATGGAGAAAGCACTGTTGCTACTCTCCCTAGGAGTGGCCGTCCCGCAAAGATGACTGCAAGATCACAGTGCAGAATGCTCAATGAGGTTATTAAGAAGAATCATAGAATGTCAGCTAAAGACTTCCATGAATCTCTGGAACATGCTAACTTCTCTGAGTCTACAATTCGTAAAACACTAAAAAAGAATGGTGTTCATGGGAGGACACCATGGAAGAAGCCACTGCTGTCCAAAAAAAACAACATTGCTGCATGTCAGAAGTTTGCAAAATTACACCTGGATGTTCCACAGCCCTAGGTATGTTGGAAGGAGCATCATGGTTTGGGGCTGCTTTTGCTGCCTCAGAGCCTGGACAGCTTGCTATCATTGACGGAAAACACAACCGGACAATGACCCAAATGCCTTCTGAGATGGCCCAGTCAGTCCTGAACTCAACCCGATTTGAGATGCTGTGGCATGACCTCGAGAGCAGTTCACACTAGACATCCCAATAACATTGCTGAACTGAAAGAGTTTTTTGTAGAGGGGAATGGTCCAAAATTCATCTTGACAGTTGTACTGGTCTGATCCGCAACTACAGAAAATATTTGGTTGAGGTTATTGCTGCTGGTTGAGGGTCAACCAGTTATTAAATCCAAGGGTTCACATACATTTTTCACCCTGCACTAGGAATGTTTACACGGTGTGTTCAATAAAGACATTAACATTAAATTGTTTGTTATTAGTTTAAGCTGATTGTTTGTCTATTGTTGTGACCTAGATGAAGATCAGATCAAATTATGTGGAAATTCACATACTTTTTCTTGCCTCTAGTGAAACTTTACCAGGGCACATAGGGTTCACATAGGCATGTATTTTGTCCGTCCTAGTATGATTCTTTAGAAAATACAGGGAATGGGGAGGGTGTTCAGATGTGTGTGTGTGTGGTTTTAGTTTATAAAAAAAAATGGCATTCTGCTGAAATGCAACAAGACATTTTCAGACAAAGAACACAGGGAATATGCTTTTGTCAAATTCAAACTATGGTTATTGTTAGTTGAGCACTATACTGTAATACTTGTGTTGTCCAGAAATATGACCCTTCCTGAAGCATTATGGATTATGATATTGTCCAAAGATGCCCCTCTTTTGTTCTATTTCATCTAAGGCCCTAAAAATTGTCAAGCACTACTGCCACCCTAGTCATAGACTGTTCTCTCTGTTACCGCACGGAAAACAGTACCGGCGTGCCAAGTCTTTGGTCAAAAAGGATTCTTAGCAGTTTGTACCCACCAAGCCATAAAACTGCTGAACAGTTAATCCAATGGCTACCTGGACTATTTGTATTGCTTTTTTTTCACACTGCTACACGCTGTTTATCTGTTCACTTTACCCTTACATGTACATATTACCTTAATTACCACACTCAACCTGTACCCTGCACATTGACTTAGTACTGGTACCCCTGTATATAGCCTCGTTATTATATTGTGTTACTATTTTTATTTAGTAAATATTTTATTAACTGTCATACTTTTCTTAACTGCATTGTTGGTTAAGGGTTTGTAAGTAAGCATTTCATGGTAAGGTTGTATTCAGCAAATACATTTTGATTAGATTTTTTTTAACCTTTATTTAACTAGGCAAGTCAGTTTAGAAGAAATTCTTACAACGACGGCCTAGGAACAGCGTTTTAACTGACTTGTTCAGGGGCAGAATGACAGATTTTTACCTTGGTAGCTTGGGGATTGGATCTAGCAACCTTTTGGTTACTGGTCCAATGCTCTAACCACTAGGCTACCTGCCACCCGATCTAAGTGTCTGTCCCAAATAGCACTCTATTCCCTATAAAGTGCAACACTTATGACCAGGTCAAAAGTAGTGCACTACATAGGGAATATGGTACCATTTGAGTTATAATTTAAGAGCTAACTTTTTACCTTTCAGCTGGCAATTACTCTTGTGCCTTGTCACATTGTTTGTTTTGGCATGCAGTCATTATTTTCTCATGTCTCATTTAGTTGTTCAGATACTGTATGGGCTCTATCTATCTTAAGGTGTGTTGTGTCAAGGTTGACCAATATATTTTTAAATCACACCTGTGTTAATTAACATAATAAAATGACAGCTGCCTAAGCATAAAACGTGACAAGGCACACGAGTCTAATTATTTGGAAAATACAGACACGAAAATAACTTTTTATTCAGTAAAGCGTTGTTAGACGTTGCGCTGTTGCGTAGTAATATCAGAAAAGTCTAAAGAGCAAACGAATATCTGTTTTAGAGACCAACGTCTAAATCTGCTGTACAGATCTGTTACAAGTCTTGGAGGACCTTCTAGGCGTTCCCTGTGTAGCTTGGACAGCATACCCTCTTGTCGGCTGATAATTCTCGTTGACACTTCGTCGGAGAAAATGGCGGCTGGAGTGAGACAGGAGCTTGCTCAACTTATGAATTCAAGCGGATCTCACAAAGATCTCGCTGGAAAGTATGTATTGGCTAAAATGGAGGAACATATATGTGCGTGGAGATCTACATTACTTTAGACCTGAGTGTGACGTTTACAGTGAATTATAAAAGTGTCAATGAGCAGCCCGCCGATGCTAGTTATGCTAGCTAGCAATAGCTATTAGCATCACACTGCGGCTAGCATAGGTTAGACGTTTTACCGGTACTGTATGTATCTAACGTTATCTACCGGTATGTTAGCTAATGTTAATTATCAGCAAGCTAGCTAGACAGTGTCTGGATAAAATGATTGCCAAATATATTGTGTTGTCAACAGTGTGCACTAGTCGATTAGCTACAGTTTAGTTTATTAACGTCAGCTAGCTATGGCTTTTAGTAATGTAGATGGCTAACTAAATATAGCTAGCTAACTGTAGTTGGCTTTTGATTTGATGTGTGTATTGATTTGCATTTGGTATTGCAGGCTTACTATTCAATTTCCATTGTAATTGAAAATAATTGTGAATTCTCAAGTCATGAATATCATTTTTCATTTAAGATAGCTAGCTAGCTAATACTCCCCTTGTTTGATCAATTGTAGATATCGACAGATTCTGGAGAAGGCCATCCAATTCACAGATGCAGAACAATTGGAATCATTAAAAGCATTCGTCGAAGCAAGTACGTATCCTGTATAAAGTACAGGATGGAATAAATCCTGCTTACCATTTACTCACCTGTTACATAAAGTCCCCCTTTTCCTTTGTACAATCATTACTCATAAATCACATTACTGTATATCCTTTCTAACTAATCCTCTCCTGTCCTGCAGTGGTCAATGAGAATGTCAGCTTAGTGATCTCTAGACAGCTGCTGACAGACTTCTGCACAAACATCCCCAGTCTTCCTGACAGCACAGCCAAGTCAGTTTACCACTTCACACTAGAGAAGATACAGCCCAGGGTCATCTCATTTGAAGAACAGGTGAGTACTGTGTACATTGCACACACCTGGTTTCCCAGATCTAGCCTAGAGACTGGTTTGAAATAAATAACACAAATGTCTACCCTATGTTTAAATCCCATGTCTACCCCCAGGTGGCCTCCATCAGACAGCACTTATCCACCATCTATGAGAAGGAGGAGGACTGGAGAAACGCTGCTCAGGTTCTAGTGGGCATTCCTCTGGAGACAGGACAGAAGTAAGTCAATTTACTCCAGTGTTTCCCAATATAATGTTGCGCGACTCGCCGGGAGTGTACAATTTGGTTCTAGCTGAGCACTAACACGTCTGATTCAACTTATAAACCCTCTTGTCCTCTTGGTCAGGCAGTACAACGTAGACTATAAGTTGGACACTTACCTGAAGATCGCCCGTCTGTACCTGGAGGATGATGACCCTGTTCAGGCCGAGGCCTACATCAACAGAGCCTCTCTGCTCCAGAACGAGTCCACCAACGAACAGCTACAGGTCCACTACAAAGTGTGCTACGCCAGAGTGTTGGACTACAGGAGGAAGTTTATCGAGGCTGCACAGCGGTACAACGAGCTCTCTTACAAGTCCATCGTCCACGAGACAGAGCGTCTAGAGGCCCTGAAGCACGCTCTTCATTGCACCATCCTGGCATCAGCAGGTACCTGCCACTGGTTTGTCTATTGTCTTTCACAACCTTGTGAAAGGCGTGTAGTCAAAGCAGCTCTAACTGTGTCGTTGCTTTTTTGGCTCCAGTTTTTTGTTGCACTATATTTGGACTGCAAGGTATTAACAGTAAAGTTCACTCTCCCTCTTCCTTCTCTCTTCTCCTTCCCTCTCCTCTTTCTCTCCAGGCCAGCAGCGCTCCCGTATGTTAGCCACCCTGTTTAAAGACGAGCGCTGTCAGCAGCTGGCGGCCTACGGCATCCTAGAGAAGATGTACCTGGACCGCATAATCAGGGGGAACCAGCTGCAGGAGTTTGCTGCCATGCTTATGCCCCACCAGAAAGCCACCACTGGGGATGGTCAGTCTCCCAACTCAGCCTCTCTCCATAGTCCCTAGTTATTTAATTGATTGTGTAATAAGAAAATATGCTCTGCTGCATTACTGTGGGATTCTGTTTTTAGGCTCCAGCATATTGGACAGAGCTGTTATTGAACACAACCTGCTGTCTGCTAGCAAACTTTACAACAACATCACGTTTGAAGAGCTAGGGGCGCTTCTGGAGATCCCTCCCGCTAAGGTAAGATGGATTTCAACATACAAGACTCAGCAGCACTTTCACAGGCGTACGTTTTTTTCCCGGAGGGGTGTAGGTAGGTAGGTAGGTCTAGGGTTTTGGTAATGCGTCCTTTAATTTAGTGTATTTGTAAATGTTGAAAATCAGGTACGTTTTAAACAATTCTTTAATTTGTTATCAAGAATGATAGTTGGTGTATATATCATATCATCTTATTCCTCAAGACGTTAAGTATCTGATGGAGAAAATCACTTTTCAGGGAAAGAGTTCGGCATGTAATTTATGATGAATGTAGCGTTTGAGGGCATAACCAACACCTTTAGTACGAGAGGTTGAAGTTAAAAAAATAAAAAAACGATTTATAGTATTTTCACAGACATGCAGTATTTATCCCAAAATATAAACAGAATAATATTTTGTGGTCTGTTATTATGAAAGTTGAAGTGTCAGTTTTAAAGCAGCAGCATTACCTAGAAGGCTTGTATTTTGAATATACATGTTGTTGTGCAGGACGATTATCTCCATGGTGAGGTCCCTGGTTACAGATGCAGTCTGGTAGGGAACATAATCACTACTTTACTAATGAATGGGGTGTGAAACCAAAAATACACAACTAAAATACAGTGAAATAAAGCCTTGTTGGCTCTCTCTCTCTCGCAACTTCTTGGTTGAAGATAGAGGTAATCAGAACGGAATGTGCACTCCCCTTATAATACCAGCTAAATGCTGTGGCTGATGTTTTTGTTAACGTAAAGGGTGTCCTTGTAATTCCTAAAGACTCATATTGTGTCATATTTAGGGAAGTAGGCTACTTCGGGTAGTGGGATTGGGGATACATTACTCAGAACCATGTGAAATTGTGGTCTTATTTGATGATCAAGTTGATAAGGGGCACCTAGGTAAGACATTGATCTGTAATTTATTGTCTCTGTGGTAAGTAGTAAATTAGGTTTCTACTGAAAACAAACCTTGTACTGTACAAATAAATAGCCCGTGTTGCAATGATTGTTAAAGTTTAATGATACAGGCATTAGAAAGGTAGCTTAGTATTTCTGTTCTATCATCATGGAACAGCGCCAACTGAATTCCACCCTATTGTGTATTTAGTTTATTCTTATTACCCAGTCATTTATTGCATGCATATCTTATATCCCACAGTATGTTTCAAGTACAGAATGTTTCTGTTGCTATTCTCCCCAGTATGACTTTTTCAACTCTGCTGAATTGAAAATATTGTAGAGTTAGCTATGTGAACTACTCATTGGTTTGTGTGTTAGTGCACTAGGTTACAATGTCCAAATAAAGAGTAAACCTATGAGATATTTGTTGTTGAAAGATTGTGAACTGCATGTCTGGTTACAGTGGACTTAGTGTACATATTGAATTGAAAAGTGGGATGGTGTTAGTCAATTATAACGGGAGTGAGACACTACACTACAGTTCTCCATTGGGCTGGGTTAGACCAAAAGACATTGTAATTTGTAGGTAATGCATACATTTACTGCTGACGCATAAAGGTAACTGCCAAAATAAAGGAAACGACAACTTTAAGGACATTGGGAATAGATTCTACAAGTGTCTGGAACTCTATCGGAGGGATGCGACAACAGTCTTCCACGAGAAATTCCATAATTTGGTGTTTTGTTGATGGTGGTGGAAAACACTGTCTTGTTGCCGCTTCAGAACCTCCCATAAATGTTCAATTAGATTGAAATCTGGTGACTGACACACGCACACAATTTAAACCCCTATGCTCCTTTGGGAACCCGCTTTCAAAGTCAGAGATCTATTCTAGCCATGGTATACATGACCCTAAGCATGATGGGAAGTTCATTTCTTAATTAAGGAAACGTGTGTGGAAACACCTGCTTTCAATATATACGGAACCAAATGTAAACACAACATGTAAAGTGTTGGTCCCATGTTTCATGAGCTGAAATAAAAGATCCCAGAAATGTTCCATATGCACAAAAAGCTTATTTCTCTCAAATGTTCTGTACACATTTGTTTATATGTGTGTTAGTGAGCATTACTCCTTTACCAAGATAATCCATCCACCTGACAGGTGTGACATAATCAAGAAGCTGATTACACAGCATGATCATTACGCAGGTGCACCTTGTTCTGGGGACAATAAAAGGCCACTCTAAAATGTGCAGTTTTGTCACGCAGCACAATGCCACAGATGTCTCAAGTTTTGATTGAGCGTGCAATTGGCATGCTGACTGCAGGAATGTCCACCAGAGCTGTTGGCAGAGAATTGAATGTTCATTTTTCTACCATAAGCCGCCCCCAACGGCATTTTAGAGAATTTGGCAGTACGTCTGACCGGCCTCACAACCGCAGACCACGTGTAACCACGCCAGCCCAGGACCTCCACTTCCGGCTTCTTCACCTGCGGAATTGTCTGAGACCAGCCACCCGGACAGCTGATGAAACTGAGGAGTATTTCTGTCTGTAATAAAGCTCATTTTGTGGGGGAAAAAATCATTATGTTTGGCTGGGCCTGGCTCCCCAGTGGGTGGGCCTATGCCCACCCATGGCTGCGCCTGTCAGGTGTGAAAGATGTAGATTATATGAACTGTAACTCAGTAAAATCGTTAATTGTTGCATGTTGCCTTTTTAATTTTTTTTTCAATATATTTCATTTACTCATGTTTCCTGTATTTTGGCAGTTACCTGTACATGTTGGCTGTATTGTGAAATATTACAGTAGTTATGTACACAGACTAACTAGCACTTAACAACACTTGTCGTATTGGCCTGAAATGAATCTGACCATGTTTCACTGGCCTGATCCAGAAACAACCCCTAGTACCTACCACTACCCACTTCATGGGGACCTGAAAGGATTGTACCATAAGCCAGTGATTCTCAACTGGTGGGTTGTGACCCAAATTTGGGTCGATTGGTCAGGGGTGTCTGAGTAAAAAGAAAAACTAAAACCAGGTAGAAGTTGTGTAGAAATGATCATGAACCTGCATTTAACAAAATATAAGTTGATTTCAATATGTAATTATTGACAACAAAAAAGGTGGGAATGTTGTTCCCTTGTCATATAATTGCTACATTTACTATCAATATAGCATAAAAATACAAACATTCAGATTGTATTTTGAACCTCAAAAAATTGGGTCAAGACTGAAACAACCTGATTCAATTTGGGTCCCGAAGAAAAACCAAACACTACTTAGCAATATGGTTAATAGCACATGAGGCTACGGTTGTTTCTGGACAGGGCTGTTAACTTGTTACTGACATGTTCCTATGTGTAGTTGGTAGTATAGTGTGTGTGCCATGGCGATGCCAGTGAACTATTCCTGTGTGTCTGTCCTTGTCCCCAGGCTGAGAAGATCGCCTCCCAGATGATAACAGAGGGACGCATGAACGGCTTTATTGACCAGATAGACGGAATTGTCCACTTTGAGAGTGAGTACTTAGCCGTATTTACAGAAGGCTATACCCACTGCTCAGTTAGCTCTAGGAGGATGAAATGCCTCTCTCTAGGCTAGGGCCTGGTTCCTCTTGGTTAATTCCTGTCAGCGTAAGATTCCATGGTTCCTTTTTAAGTTTCTGCTTTTCTAGCTAATGTAATCCTATGCTTTTTTAAATGTTATTATTAAAATGTTATTTATTTTCAATTAGATACCTAACCCTCTTTCTCCCTTCCTCTCTGTCTCTCAGCACGGGAGCCCCTGCCCACCTGGGACAAGCAGATCCAGTCTCTGTGTTTTCAGGTGAACAACCTGCTGGAAAAGATCACTGCTGCTGCTCCTGAGTGGACAGCCCAGGCCATGGAGGCTCAGATGACCCAGTAGACTGACTGACAACCCCTGGCCTGGAACACTCCACATGACCACCCACACCAGGCACACCACCTGGCCTGGAACACTCCACATGACCACCCACACCAGGCACACCCCCTGGCCTGGGACATCTCACATGACCACCCACACCAGGCACACCCACTGGCCTGGAACATCTCACATGACCACCCACACCAGGCACACCCCCTGGCCTGGGACATCTCACATGACCACCCACACCAGGCACACCCACTGGCCTGGGACATCTCACATGATCACCCACACCAGGCACACCCACTGGCCTGGGACATCTCACATGACCACCCACACCAGGCACACCCACTGGCCTGGGACATCTCACATGACCACCCACACCGGGCACACACCCTGGCCTGGGACATCTCACATGACCACCCACACCAGGCACACCCCCTGGCCTAGGACATCTCACATCACCCCACACACCAGGGCACACCTGGCCTGGAATACCCCACACACCAGGGCACATCTCACATGGCACCCTACTCCCTATTCACTATGGAGGGTGCGATTTTGGCTGGGTTTTGTAAGATCGTACTGTACTGAAGACTGCAAACACGAAATTGTTCAGTTGAAACCAGCTGAAGCCAAATTCTGTTGTATTTTGGCAGGGGTTAATAGAGCTTAGCCGAGTGCCCGGCCTTAGTAGTGGTAGGGGAAACACTGGCCACTCCTCCCCACATTCTCTCTCTCTCTCTCTCTCTCTCTCTCTCACTGTCTCGCCCATTTAAGTGTGAGACATGTTCCAATCTGGTACTTCTCTAGCATGTTTCTCAGAAGAAGGCTGCTGTATATTATG
The DNA here is from genome assembly GCF_045791955.1 of Oncorhynchus clarkii lewisi. Taxonomy (NCBI): domain Eukaryota; kingdom Metazoa; phylum Chordata; class Actinopteri; order Salmoniformes; family Salmonidae; genus Oncorhynchus; species Oncorhynchus clarkii. The sequence continues at coordinate 17,675,664 of NC_092158.1, read as the reverse complement.
CTTGGAGTTTACCATTCATCTTTCTAGGACTAATAAATGGATACTTGAATCCATAGGCTCATCAAGTTACCAGTGGTTGCAATCTCATATATACTTTGATTTCATGTAATACAAACCAGAGAACGTAAACACTGATGTCCCACGACGAAGGTGTTAGTGATTCTATTTGAAATGTGAAAGACACACAGGCCATGCCTACCGCCACTTAATTTGTTGCTGTATTCTTGTACAATGATTTTGTTACATTCTGTTTGGAAACATTTTGTCAGACCTGGAGTGCAACTTCAACAAAGAGATGAATAAATCAAAAAAGAAGTCAGTGTACATGTTTTATTTCTTCTGAATAATCATCTCTTTTTCATCACTATTTGTGTTTCAGCCATGGTTTATACTGTTGAATTTGCCGTATCTGACTTCTTCAACAAGGTCCATGTTTGACAATAAGTATCTTCTTCCTGGTTTCTCTGCAAGAGAAAAAATGAATTGCAATTTCCTTAGACCCTGTCAGTATAAATTACATTGTACTCTCAACAGTTTGATTGGAATCAGCAGGATAGAGATAGTCAGCTTATAGATGAGGACTTGCATATAGTAATCGGGTAACATAAGGTTCTACAACTAGATTTAACCATGTACTTTCTTTATAATCAGCATCCAGGATCCAAACAACTCCTTTTATAACAACAATGACTGATAGTGTTTCTTTGTTGTACCTTACTGTGTCACACAACACACACTCGTTGGTGTAAGTGACTCCGTTGGATCCACACACAGGCTCAAAGTGGAAGGGACAGCCAGGCTGCTGATAGTTGTAGCACGCTGGCTAAAGAAAAGATGTTTAAGTGTTGTGAGCTTTGTCTTTCCGCCCAGTTTTAATCCATTTGAATGGACCATTATGATCAGTTACACAAGAAAAACTAGTTAACTCTTTGTGTCAAAATGTGAATAACTGGATACATTACCTTCTTAAAATTTGCCCCCTGCACATCTGATGGACAAAACATTGTCATTGATATAGTAACATAACATTAACCATACATACTAAAAGTACATTTCAATGGTGGAGAAGTATGCTTACTTGAGAGGCAAGATATGATGAGAAGAAGGAAAAAAGTAGGTTTTCCAGGCATATTGGCAACTGCAGTAGTTCGCTACAGTGAGTGTTTCTCCTAGTAATAAATGTCTATATACTCTATTAGTTTTTTGGGAAACTTCAATGACCTCATTTCTGGCCAAAGTCCCCCTTCGGTTCTATTGACAGTGACACACATTTTTGGCTCTGGTCTTAAAACAAAATGTCAAACAGTAGCACCATGCAGATATCCAAGCTCTTGTGAAGACCAATGTTGAACATTACTATTGTTACAACCACACTCCCTGTTCATTCATTCAGCTAGCTGTTATGATGTCTCTTCAAGGCAATATTCAGAAGGACAAACCATAGTTTTGTACTTATTGAGTATGATCATGTCAGGGGAAGACAAATCACACACAACAGATGGGAACATTTCAAACAGACCTGCATGGTAGGGCTCTGTTTGACAAGTCAATCATTCATTTATCTCTAATGGGCTCTCTACAGCTTCATCCTGTCCACACGTGGTTTCCATAGTTTCTCACTGACTTTATCTGGATGACAAACCATGAGTAGCTAGTAGTCCTATAGTTATCATTACCAGGTTAACCAATACATGTGTTCAGTGCTTCACCCTGGCCCGAGGTGTGTTGGAGTTATGTTGATGCTCAGAATATATTTTACTGATGATATACACTTTCTAGGAATTACTGAATGATCAAGCCACAATGTATGTCCCATTTTAGCATTTCTATAGGATTCATATTAACAAATCGGCAAAAACATCAAGAAAATATCATTCAAAAGTAAAAACGTATTCAGGATACCGGAATTCGATCTCAGATTTTTTTCTTCAGATCTCTGACGCCATCTAGAGGAAAACACATGAATACCACAACACACTTTTTCATTTTCGTTTTTGCCTGAAACACTTGACCTACTCTACTGTACAACGATGACCCATACCACAAAGTACTAAAATGACTCACTGTCTTACACTTATAGTCAAACATTACTTTACACAGTAAGGTTCAAGTGTCAGTAGGTCTAAGGCTATGTAATCAGGTGCCACTACAGTTTCCACAGAACTACGGGATATTCAGTGTATTGCTCTGTGAAACATTAACAGACTTGTGGTTGTACCTTAGCTCAGAAGATCCCCTGCTCCTTACGTAGATCTATGTCTCTTTTCAGCTGACAGGTAGAGCACAGCTGACACCACAAGACGGCACAGAAGTCCCCACACAGGGAGCCTTGGACACCAAACCAAACAAGACGCTTAGTCCAGGTCAGGAGAGAGACAGGGAGAGCGTCATCATACATACACCAGAGCCTGTCCATCTGATTAGAATGTTTCATGTGACAGAATAACAGACCTAGAGCAGCCTATGACTGTTACAGTATAAGCTAAGTGAAAGGAACTCACCCTAATGTTGTGTCTGGTGCGGTACATGGTGCGCATGTCCATGGAAGACCCACACAGACAACACTCATCCATATCACTGGCGACAGAGCAGCACAGACATGGGAAGCACCAATAACCACAACAAGGAGGGAGGGAGGGAGGCAGGGAGGGAGGGAGGGAGTAAATGAGAGGGGGGAACCATCAATTGAATATGGCAATTTGTTGTTTACTAGAATGTGCTGTTTTTTCACTTCAAACACAAATGCCACAATTGAACCTGACTCTAACCTTTAAAGGACAGGAGGCTGAGACTAACAGCATCGGTGTCAACACTACATAGAAAGCCTTGTTACTGCACAACAGTGTCCTCATCAGCTTACATAAAGAACACCTTTGCATAGACAGTATTGCGTGCATATGGTACTGTGGGTGTACTGTGTACATGTGATCAGTAGAAGTTACCTCTCCCTACTACAGTGACTATGTCCTGGGCCTTCTACTACGGTAGAACATGCAAATCACTCCATTTGTTTGTATTGAAATGCAGAATCAAATGGATTATTCTTTCAGCTTTGTAAGAAATGAATCCACTGGTGCCAAAATGGTCTGATTGTGATATTAAAATGTATATACTGTATATACCATAGATATAAAATGTATTAATATGTAGTATACATAGTACTTCACAAATAAGTCAATACAATAGGTCAACATGTGATTCTATGCTTTATAATGTTATCAACTTTAGTACTGCTATGTTACCAGATTCAGTGTCTGGGTTCAAATATTTACTGAACAAAAATATAAAAGCAACATGCAGCAATTTAAAAGATTTTACTGAGTTACAGTTAATTCAATTCACCTGTGTAATTATTGATCATGCTGTTTATTCAACTTCTTGATATGCCACACCTGTCAGGTGGATGGATTATCTGGCAAAGGAGAAATGCTCACTGCCTGTTCACCCCGCTATCATCCAGAAGGCGAGGTCAGTACAGGTGCATCAAAGCTGGGACCGAGAGACTGAAAAACAGCTTCTATCTCAAGGCCATCAGACTGTTAAACAGCCACCACTAACACTGAGTGGCTGCTGCCAACACACTGACACTGACTCAACTCCAGCCACTTTAATAATGGGAATTGATGGGAAATGATGTAAATATATCACTAGCCACTTTAAACAATGCTACCTTATATAAATGTTACTTACCCTACATTATTCATCTCATACGCATACGTATATACTGTACTCTATATCATCGACGGTATCCTTATGTAATACATGTATCACCAGCCACTTTATACTATACTATGCCACTTTGTACTCTATATCATCGACGGTATCCTTATGTAATACATGTATCACTAGCCACTTTATACTATACTATGCCACTTTGTTTACATACTCATCTCATTTGTACATACTGTACCCGATACCATCTACTGTATCTTGCCTATGCTGCTCTGTACCATCACTCATTCATATATCCTTATGTACATATTCTTTATCCCCTTACACTGTGTACAAGACAGTAGTTTGGAATTGTTAGTTAGATTACTTGTTATTACTGCATTGTCGGAACTAGAAGCACAAGCATTTCGCTACACTCGCATTAACATCTGCTAACCATGTGTATGTGACAAATAAAATTTGATTTGATAACAGGGATGTAAACAAATTTGTGCACAACAATTGAGAGAAATAAGCTTTTTATTCTTATGGAACATTTCTGGGATCTTTTATTTCAGCTCATGAAACATGGGACCAACACTTCACATATATATATATATATATATATACATATATTTTTGTTCAGTAAAGTTAAGAGATTCACTACTGTCCACTATTCCATTTTCCCATCAGAGTTGTGTTTCCATCCAGTTGACTTGTTGCAAATAAAATAATTTTTGAGGTTAAATTCCCATGTACCGAATAGAAAATACAAGTTAAATGGGTTTCCATGGCATTTTCAACTCGAGCCCTACTGTCACTAAAACTATTACGTAACTATAGCTTTTGTGCCCACTCTGGTATGGGCACGTGCTCTCTAGCCAACAGCTACAGTTGAGGTATATACATGATGAGATTACTATAGACAAAAGTGCGAGATTGTTTTTATCGGTCAAATGGCAGCCAAGCATCGATCATCATGCCACCAGAATAAGAACCTCAATATTTATTGAAAGGAGCGTCAACCTAATCCCTGTGCACTTTCACCACCCTTTAAAGTTCATCTTAATTTATATAATCTGTAACCTTATTTAACTGCATGTTTTCCCATTATGTTGTGACATTTTGATCCGACATGTAGGCTACTTTACTGGCATAAAAAGGCTAGATGGAAACCTGCTTAATATCAAGGCATTTTGAAGATGCTGGAATTATATTTTAAATGAAGGTGCGCATGCCTACAATATATGTCACGCCCTGACCTTAGAGAGACGTTTTATTTCTCTATTTGGTTAGGTCAAGGTGTGATGTGGGGTGGGGTGGGCATTCTATGTTCTGTTGTCTATGTTTCTTTATTTCTATGTTTTGGCCGGGTATGGTTCTCAATCAGGGACAGCTGTCTATCGTTGTCTCTGATTGGGAATCATACTTAGGTAGCCCTTTTTCCCTCCTTTCAGTGTGGGTAGTTGACTTTGTTAGTGGCACTATAGCCCGCTTAAGCGTCACGGTCGTATTGTTTTGTTGGCCACATTAGAAATAAAGTAATGTACGCTCATCACGCTGCACTTTGGTCCACTTCTTACGACGCCCGTGACATATTTAGGTTATATTGAAGTGTTAGGTTCACAAGGAATAGCCGCTCGGGAATTGGAGAGATGTGTAAGCTTTCCTGAATAACTGGGCATGCCAGGAGTATTTGTATTTATTAAGGATCCCTGGGGTCCAGCAACATTAAAGCAGTTATATACAGTTTAAAATATTACATTACATTTCATAGCACTTTTCACAACACATTAAGTGTGTTCCCACAGGCCACTACTCTACTATCACATATCTATAATTCAAGGTCCATGTGTGCACATGTGTAGAGTGCGTGTCTTATCATTTGCACAGTTGAAGTTGGAAGTTTACATACACCTTAGCCAAATACATTTAAACTCAGTTTTTCACAATTCCTGACATTTAACATTTAATCCCTGTTTTAGGTCAGTTAGGATCACCACTTTATTTTAAGAATGTGAAATGTTAGAATAATAGTAGAGAGAATGATTTATTTCAGCTTTTATTTCTTTCATCACATTCCCAGTGGGTCAGAAGTTTACATACACTCAATTAGTATTTGGCAGCATTGCCTTTAAATTGTTGAACTTGGGTCAAACGTTTCAGGTAGCATTCCACAAGCTTCCCACAATAAGTTGGGTGTGACAGAGCTGGTGTAACTGAGTCAGGTGTGTAAGGCCTCCTTGCTCGCACACGCTTTTTCAGTTCTGCCCACAAATGTTCTATAGGATTGAGGTCAGGGCTTTGTAATGGCCACTCCAATACCTTGACATTTTGCCACAACTTTGGAAGTATGCTTGGGGTCATTGTCCATTTGGAAGACCCATTTGTGAACAAGATTTAACTTCCTGACTGATGTCTTGAGATGTTGCTTCAATATATCCACATAATTTTTCATCCACATGGTGTCATCTATTTTGTGAAGTGCACCAGTCCCTCCTGCAGCAAAGCACCCCCACAACATGATGCTGCCACCCCCGTGCTTCATGGTTGGAATGGTGTTCTTTGGCTTGCAAGCCTCCCCCTTTTTCCTCCAAACATAACGATGGTCATTATGGCTAAACATTTCTATTCTTGTTTCATCAGACCAGAGGACATTTCTCCAAAATGTACGATCTTTGTCCCCATGTGCAGTTGCAAACCGTAGTCTGGCTTTTTTATGGCGATATTGGAGCAGTGGCTTCTTCCATGCTGAGCAGCTTTTCAGGTTATGTCGATATAGGACTTGTTTTTACTGTGGATATAGATACTTTTGTACCTGTTTCCTTCAGCATCTTCACAAGGTCCTTTGCTGTTGTTCTGGGATTGATTTGCACTTTTTGCACTAAAGTACGTTCATCTCTAGGAGACAGAATGCGTCTCCTTCCTGAGTGGTATGACAGCTGCGTGGTCCCATGGTGTTCATACTTGCATACTATTGTTTGTACAGAGGAACGTGATACCTTCAGGCGTTTGGAAATTGCTCCCAAAGATGAATCAGACTTGTGGAGGTCTACAATTTTTCTTCTGAGGTTTTGGCTGATTTCTTTTGATTTTCCCATGATGTTAAGCAAAGAGGGACTGAGTTTGAAGGTAGGCCTTGAAATACATCCACAGGTACACCTCCAATTGACCCAAATTATATCAATTAGCCTATCAGAAGCTTCTAAATCCATGACATCATTTTCTGTAATTTTCCAAGCTGTTTAAAGGCACAGTCAACTTAGTTTATGTAAACTTCTGACCCACTGGAATTGTGATATAGAGAATTATAAGTGAAATAATCTGTCTGTGAACAATTGTTGGAAAAATTACTTGTGTCATGCACAAAGTAGATGTCCTAACCGACTTGCCAAAACTATAGTTTATTAACAAGAAATTTGTGGAGTGGTTGAAAAACGAGTTTTAATGACTCCAACCTAAGTGTATGTAAACTTTCGACTTCAACTGTATGTGTTTCTGTGTCCGTATGTGTGTCTCTTCACAGTCCCTGGTTTTCCATAGGTTGTATTTTTATCTGCTTTTAAAATCGGATTCTACTGCTTGGATCAGTTACCTGATGTGGAATAGAGTTACATGTAGCCATGGCTCTATGTAGCACTGTGCGTCTCCCATAGTCTGTTCTGGACTTGGGGACTGTGAAGAGACCTCTTGTGGAATGTTCTTGTTGGGTATGGGTGTCCGAGCTGTGTGCTGGTAGTCTAAACATCGGTACATTCAGCATGTCAACACTTCTTACAAAAGTAGTGATTAAGTCAATCTCTCCTCCACTTTGAGCCATGAGAGATTGACCTGCATATGTCAATAGTAAAGATTTAAAAAGTTAAGGGGCCTAGACAGCTGCCCTGGGGAATTCCCAATTCTACCTGGATTATGTTAGAAAGGCTTCCATTACCTGTTAGACAGGTAACTCTTTATCCACAATATAGCAGGGGTGTAAAGCCATAACACATACATTTTTCCATCAGCAGACTATGATCGATAATGTCAAAAGCCGCACTGAAGTCTAAGAAAACAGCTATTATTAGCAATTTCTCTGAGACAATCATCAGTCATTTGTGTAAGTGACGTGCTTGTTGAATGTCCTTCCCTTTACTAAGGGTTGGTAACAGGCTGATTGGTCTGCTATTTGAGCCAGTAAAGGGGGTTTTACTATTCTTGAGTAGCGGAATTACGTTTCTTCCCTCCAGGCCTGGGTCACACACTTTCTAGTAGGGTTAGATGGAAGATATGGTAAATAGGAGTGGCAATATCGTCCACTATTATCCTCAGTAATTTTCCATCAACATTGTTAGACCGCAGTGGCTTGTCATTGTTGATAGACAACAATATTTTTTTCACCTCTTCCACACTCACTTTATGGAATTCAAAATGACAAGGCTTGTCTTTCATAATTTGATCAGTTATACTTCAACGTTTAGTGTCAGTGTTTGTTGCTGTCATGTCATGCCTAAGTTTGCTAATCTTCCCAATTAAAAAGGTAATTAAATTAATTGGTCATATCAGTGGGTTTTGTGATGAATGAGCCATTTGATTAATTGAATGATGTAGCTGAGTTTGCCTTTTTGCCCAAATTTTTATTTAAGCTTTTTACTCAAATGTGTTATATAATTCTTTATGTGATTTATCTTTGTTTATCTATGTGGCCAAATGATTATAGGACTTGGGAGAATAATGATTTGCAACAGACAGCACATTCAGTATCAGAAATAAAAATACAGCCAGACTGGCCTGCTACTGTGCCTTTCTGTGTCTTTGATATTCTTTCATGCTCAATGATGCACCTGGCCTCTCCACTGCTTATCAGCTATTCGTATTTGTTCTTGTGAATTCATATTGAAAATGTATGCAGTTTTGAATGCTTTTATGGGTAATATATTTCTAGTTAGCCTATTGCATATCTGGACAAACGATCCACCTACCACTACTGTCACTATGAATGGTGGATAGAGGGCAGGATAGACCGTTAGACTGGTAGACTATACTGACCTGTGGTATAGTAAAAGTGAGCACACGGAAAAGCGTAGTGCAAAAGGGAAGTACCAAAACACCTTGATATAAGGGCGGTGCATACAAGCAGATGAGGAAATGTTGCTAGGTTGGAAGAAATTATAAAGTAAAACCTGCAAAAGAGCAGATGTAAACCAGTGAAAAAATGCACTACCCTCCCTGTGCCCAATAAAAAACCACACAACCCTCCCCTGTGCCCAATAAAAAACACACAACCCTCCCCTGTGCCCAATAAAAAACACACAACCCTCCCCTGTGCCCAATAAAAAACACACAACCCTCCCCTGTGCCCAATAAAAAACACACAACACTCCCCTGTGCCCAATAAAAACCACACAACCCTCCCCTGTGCCCAATAAAAAACCACACAACCCTCCCCTGTGCCCAATAAAAAACACACTACCCTCCCTGTGCCCCCCAAAAACCACACAACCCTCCCCTGTGCCCAATAAAAAACCACACAACCCTCCCCTGTGCCCAATAAAAACCACACAACCCTCCCCTGCGCCCAATAAAAAACACACAACCCTCCCCTGCGCCCAATAAAAAAACACACTACCCTCCCCTGTGCCCAATAAAAAACACACTACCCTCCCCTGTGCCCAATAAAAAACCACACAACCCTCCCCTGCGCCCAATAAAAAACACACAACCCTCCCCTGTGCCCAATAAAAAACACACTACCCTCCCCTGTGCCCAATAAAAAACACACTACCCTCCCCTGTGCCCAATAAAAAACACACTAGCCTCCCCTGTACCCAATAAAAAACACACAACCCTCCCCTGTGCCCAATAAAAAACACACTACCCTCCCCTGCGCCCAATAAAAAACACACAACCCTCCCTGTGCCCAATAAAAAACACACTACTCTCCCCTGTGCCCAATAAAAAACACACTACCATCCCCTGTGCCCAATAAAAAACACACTACCCTCCCCTGTGCCCAATAAAAAACACACTACCCTCCCCTGTGCCCAATAAAAAACACACTACCCTCCCCTGTGCCCAATAAAAAACACACTACCCTCCCCTGTGCCCAATAAAAAACACACTACCCTCCCCTGTGCCCAATAAAAAACACACTACCCTCCCCTGTGCCCAATAAAAAACACACTACCCTCCCCTGTGCCCAATAAAAAACACACTACCCTCCCCTGTGCCCAATAAAAAACACACAACCCTCCCCTGTGCCCAATAAAAAACACACAACCCTCCCCTGTGCCCAATAAAAAACACACTACCCTCCCCTGTGCCCAATATAAAACACACAACCCTCCCTGTGCCCAATATAAAACACACAACCCTCCCTGTGCCCAATAAAAAACACACTACCCTCCCCTGTGCCCAATAAAAAACACACTACCCTCCCCTGTGCCCAATAAAAAACACACTACCCTCCCCTGTGCCCAATATAAAACACACAACCCTCCCTGTGCCCAATATAAAACACACAACCCTCCCTGTGCCCAATAAAAAACACACTACCCTCCCCTGTGCCCAATAAAAAACACACTACCCTCCCCTGTGCCCAATAAAAAACACACAACCCTCCCTGTGCCCAATAAAAAACACACTATCATCCCCTGTGCCCAATAAAAAACACACAACCCTCCCTGTGCCCAATAAAAAACACACAACCCTCCCCTGTGCCCAATAAAAAACACACAACCCTCCCCTGTGCCCAATAAAAACACACTACCCTCCCCTGTGCCCAATAAAAAACACACTACCCTCCCCTGTGCCCAATAAAAAACGCACTACCCTCCCCTGTGCCCAATAAAAAACACACTATCATCCCCTGTGCCCAATAAAAAACACACAACCCTCCCCAAAGCAAAAAACCCTCACCTTTATCATACCCTGTTCAAAGGCACTTAAATCTTATGTTTTTCACATTCACTCTCTGAATAACACACATACCCAATCCATATCACAATTATCTCAAGGCTTAAAAATCGTTCTTTAACCTGTCTCCTCCACTTCATCTATACTGATTGAAGTGGATTTAACAAGTGACATCAATAAGGGATCATAGCTTTCACCTGGATTCACCTGGTCAGTCTATGTTATGGAAATAACAGGTGTTCATAATGCGTTGTATACTCAGTGTATGTACTCTGGTACCAGATCTGTTTGTGTTGTCTGCCAACTCCATAAAAAACATCTTAAAGGAGTTATCCATCAGTGACAGAGTTGACAACAGACACTTAAAACAGACATATTTTTTGCCTCTAAAAATAAAAGTTTAATACAAATATTTGTAAAATATGGAAAATTATTTATTTGAAAATCCCCAATAAAAACATTACCATTCTATAAGATCTTTCAGCACTCTGACGGAGTTTGTTAGACA